>NC_136894.1:19768361-19861569 GCF_949152265.1 Phoxinus phoxinus | reverse complement strand
CCCTGGCCGCCAGATGGACTGTCGTCTCCGCCCTGGCCGCCAGATGGACTGTCGTCTCCGCCCTGGCCGCCAGATGGACTGTCGTCTCCGCCCTGGCCGCCAGATGGACTGTCGTCTCCGCCCTGGCCGCCAGATGGACTGTCGTCTCCGCCCTGGCCGCCAGATGGACTGTCGTCTCCGCCCTGGCCGCCAGATGGACTGTCGTCTCCGCCCTGGCCGCCAGATGGACTGTCGTCTCCGCCCTGGCCGCCCGATGGACTGTCGTCTCCGCCCTGGCCGCCCGATGGACTGTCGTCTCCGCCCCGGCCGCCGGTTAAGTCGTCATCCCCTGTTCCTGTTCCCCTTCATGGTCCTGGCCCTCCATCCCTCCCCCTGATCCTCCACCATTCCACCTCCCGCCTGGACTCTTGTTTTGTTTGTTTTTTGTGGGTCTTGGAGCGTCTGGTAGCCGCTCCGTAGAGGGGGGGGGGGGGGGGGGGGGTTATGTCACAGTGTCTGGTTTGGGTATTCCTGGTGACCACTAGATGTCCTCCTTCCCCACGGTGTTTGTCACATTCTGAACTACATTCCCCACGATCCTTGTTCTTCATTGCACTCAGCTGTCCCTTGTCATTAATAATTGCACTCAGCCAATTCCCCATTAGCATTGTCGTTTCCCTGTCTATATAACCCTGTCTGTTTTAGTATGTGTCACGGAGTCCTTGTTATATGTCCCACCACTTCTGGATGTCTGTTTTCTTGCCCGGTCTTGTTTGGTTATCGTTTATGGATTGCTTATATGGTTTTGACCCCTGCCTGGACTAGTTGTGAGTACGGATTTCCCCTAATAAATACTGCGCCTGGACCTTACCTTTTCCTGTGTGTGTGTCGTGACAACATCACATATGTAACTATACAGTACACAATCATACTAAAACAAGTGGTTTCCCTCAATGTCCTCTGCCATGTCCCATGAGTATTCATCACCTTCTTCTTGCTCGTCAATATGCTCATCTTCATCTATTTCAGATGCTTCTCCCTCAGTTTCCTCTCGAATTAACTGAGGTTGCAAGTTGCAAAGCCCCGCACAAATAGTTACAATGTCATCAACATGTTGTATTCTACCTGGGATAATATTACTCAACATTTTAAAAGCTTTCAATTGTCTAATAGCACGCTGTACGTGAATTCTGACATTTGCCAAGCGACGTGTCTGTGTAACTTCATGCTTCAGAAGTTCTTTACAGCCACGTGTAAACGCTGGTATGGCCAATGTCACTTCTGGAGGCAAAACATCTGTGATGGTGAATCCACGGTCTGCCAAAACTTGATCACCAGGAATCAGATGACTAATAAGACCACTGTTCCGTGTGATAAAAGTATCACTAGCCCTCCCACCAAACAATTTGGACACAACATCACAAAGCCATTGGGAGCTATGCAATATAGGGCTTTGTATGTGTTATGGTGCTTGTAATTGCTGAATGTTTGGGCTCGTTTCCTTAAGTTCTTTGGCCTTTGTACAAATATCTCTGTACAGTCTATAATGCATGTTGCTTTGGGGTAATGTACGCTGAAGCTCTGAGGCCTTATTTTCTCCAGAGTATCTCTAAGCAACCAAGCTATTATTTTTTCTTTAATAAACCTTGCGAGTATAGGTCTCCAGACCGCAAAGATCTCACAAGCTGTAGTCCTACTTATTCCAAACCGCTTTCCTGGATCCGTGAACATCAAACCAAGGTGGAGCCTCATCAAAACAAGCAACAATTGGTGATGCACTGCCAACTTAATGGTCATTGGCTGCGGTAAAAAATCTGTGAGGGCAAACAAAAGCTGCCAAAAACAGCTTTTTTGGGGGGGGGGGGGGGGATAATACAGTGTATTATCATTTCCAATAATACACTGTATTATTGGAAATGGTTAGACACAGAGAGGTAATAAGAAAATAATTTTAATTAGGATCTATTCTGCAAAACATGATCACAGAATAAAAGAAAAACAAGGATACAATGTCAGGAAGCAATAGTTCTTACCAGCATAGCTGGATAACCCCATAGTATTCCCACCCTCTTCCCTGCAAGATACAGCTACAATACCCCCATCTCACAAATGTCCCTTGCCCTCAGATATGAATATGGTAAAGAAATCAACTTACAGCATGAGTTTCATATCCCATGTGCAATACTGGGTATGGGTGCTCTTTAGTTGGTCTGCCATCAGGGAAGTGTATCCCACAGACCTTGAATAGTAAATAACATAGATAGATAACGTTAGATAGATAGATACTTTAAAGATCCCCAAAGGAGAATTTCGGGTCTTAGTACACACACACACGATCACACACACACACACACTCTCTCTCTCTCTCTCTCTCTCTCTCTCTCTCTCTCTCTCTCTCTCTCTCTCACACACACACACACACACACACACACACACACACACACACACACACACACATAGCTGCTATATGCCAAACACCTTAAACATGACAAATAAAAATAATAAGCAGGCATGCCTAGTTGGACAGTAACACATATTGAATACAACAGTACACAACAATAGGCTAATATGGAATTTGTTGCTTATATAAAAGAACAAATTAATATTTTTATTTTAACTAATGTACAGCAACCTCACCCTCAAGATAAGCCAAATATCTGTATTATATGGGACTCCTTTAAAGCATATATAAGGGGGGTAATGATAGCCTTTTCAGCAAAAAGGAAAGCTAGTTCTGACCGAAAAATGACTAAAATAAAACAGGATATTAATTTAATGGAAACTCAACTTAAAAATGGAGACCAAACAATTAAAAGCAAATTGCAAGAAAAGAAATTAGAAATGGACTCTATGCTGATGGATAAAGTTAAAGACTTTAGACAAAATTCAAATAAGCTTAATTATATATCAGCTAATAAATCGGGTAAATACTTGGCATCAATGGTCAAGAGGGTTGCAAAGACTCAGTCTATATCTTTAAAAGAGGAAGAATCAGATGATGTTATTACAAACAATGATATTATTAATAAAAGATTTAAGCAATTTTATGAACACTTGTATACATCTGAAGTTAAAGATGATGACCCAGATTTCTTTCTTAAAACTGTCAAATTACAGCGCTTATCAGATCATCAAAAGGAAGATGTGGGGAAAGTCTTTGCAATCTCTGAGATCGAAGCTGCAATTAAGGCATTTCCCGAAAAAAAGGCACCAGGAACAGATGGCCTCCCTATTGAGTTTTATTCAACATTTTGGCCAAATATTAGACCTTTGTTCCTGGAAGTTGTAAATTCATTTGTTAATCAACAAAAAATACCAGAAACTATGTATCTTTCAACTATTTCTGTGATACCAAAACCAGGGCGTGATTGTAATAAGCCCTCTGATTTCAGGCCCATCAGCTTAATCAATTGTGATAAGAAAATCATAACAAAAGTAATGAATAATAGATTGGCACTAATTCTACCTAGCATTATTCATCATAACCAAGCCGGGTTTATTCCTAATAGGGATCTTAGAACTAATGTTAGAACATGTATATCCTTAACACAATATGCTAAAAAATATAAGATAGATTTGACCTTGATGGCGGTCGATGCCGAAAAAGCATTTGACCGCCTTGAATGGTCATATTTGTATAAAGTGCTTGAAACATTTGAATTCCCAGTAGAATTTATTAATATGGTAAAAACTTTGTATAGAGCCCCCAAAGCACAAGTCTGTACCAATGGTGTTCTATCTGAGGCTTTTTCGTTAAGCCGTGGTACTGCTCAAGGTTGTCCATTATCTCCAGCGCTATTTGCAATGGCTATTGAACCCTTGGCTGAGAAAATAAGACAGACAGATAACATAACTGGTATCACTATAGGCAAAAATGAATATAAATTAAGCTTATTTGCTGACGATTTGTTATTATATCTAAGCGAAGTGGACATTTAAATTCCGAGTGTAATCAATATAATGAGTATATTTTCAAAAATTTCAGGTTATAAAATTAACAGTGGCAAAACTGAAATTTTGACCTTTAGCCAAAAACAAATAAACTCAGAAGTATTTAAACAATTTAAAGTACAAAGCTGTAAAATAAAATATTTAGGTTGTTATATCAGTGCAAACAAAAAACAGTTGTATAAGAGTCATTTTCTTACATTGAAAAGTAATTTAAAACATACTCTTAATAATTACAGTGATCTCAAGTTGAATCTAATTGGTAGAATAAATCAAGATGATGTGGCTCCCTAAGTTTATTTATTTGTTTCAGTGTATTCCGCTGACACCACCAAAAACTTTTTTCACGGAAATAAATTCCATAATTACATCTTTCATTTGGGCTGGAAAAACCCCAAGAATAAAAAGGAATTTACTGTTTTGCTCCAAACGGGAAGGAGGGTTAAACCTCCCTAATATGGAATTGTATCAGATGGCAGCCCAGATGTTTTATATTGATCGTATTATTAATAATACTAATGAAGACCCATGGCTGGTTATTGAAAATCATCAATTACACCCAAATAGTTTATTATCCATTTTGTTCTCCAAGAAAAAAGTAAAGACTGATAACTTTGTGGTCAACAGTACATTAAATATGTGGAAAAAAAACAAACAGATTTTAGGGATGGAGATTGGCACCCCAGCACATATTAAGATTTGGAATAATCCATCTGTTAAAATTCAGGGTACTAAATTAATGTGGAAAACTTGGATGAATGGAGGCATTGAAACATTATCAGATATTATTAGTTTAAGTAAAATATCCTCATTTGATATGCTGAAAGATAAATTTAAATTAAAAGATTCAGAGATATTTAAATATATGCAGTTAAAAAATTGGGTCACAGAGAACTGTGATATAGTGAATGATGTTCCGGAAAAGATAAAGACCCTTCTGGAACAAAGTAAGAAAAAGAAAAAAGGTGTAAGTGTTATGTATGACTATCTCAATAATTTTGTAATAAATTGTAATCTGCTAAGTAAAATATATGAAGGCTGGGACAGAGATATAAAGGATTTCAATGCCAAAACAAAATGGAAGGAGTGCTTAAATCTAACATATAAAGCCATAACTAACGAAAATCTTAGATTGATTCAATATAAATTAATGACTAGAATTTATTATACTAGGGATAAAATTCATAAGTTTGATGTATCTTCCCCCCCCCACCTGCTTAAAGTGCGGTAGTAGTGACTATCTCACTCACTCATTTTGGTATTGCAAAAAAATAAAGGAAACGTGGTTTGATATTGAGAGATGGCTCTCTAACATCTGTAAGCAGAAATTTGTATTCACACCAGAAGCCTGCTTACTCCAAAATGTAACAAAAATTAAATATCCTATGGGATGGCAATTAATATTTTCCTCATTAGTTTATAAGAAATTGTTGTTACAAAATTGGAAAAACATAATTACCCCAGGGTTAGATAAATGGAAAAATGCAATGAAGTATTACCTAAATATTGAGAAAGCTCTGTCAGTGGATAAAAATAAACAAAAACAGTTTAATTTTGTGTGGAAACCAATATTTGATGCTCTGTAATTAGTCCAACGCTAGTTCTGCTTAATTCAAATCTGTATTTTAATTTATAGGTTTGTAAATTTGACATGGTAATATTAACATTTTTTCTGTCTTTTTTTTTCTCTCTTAACAGTTTACTTGGAGCACCAGCAGTATAATGTGTGTGTGTGTGTGTGTGTGTGTGTGTGTGTGTGTGTGTGTGTGTGTGTGTGTGTGTGTCGGTGTGTGTGTCTGAATGATGTATTATTATTATTATTATTATTAGTGTGACTTGTCCTGTGTGTTGTAAATTGTTCAGAATGCGTCTAAATAGTTGGTCTGGTTTGTCTTGTCTATTGTCTTTTGTCTGAGAAAAAAGAAAGGAAAAAAAAAGAAAAGAGAGATGTATGTATAAAATGAAGGGGAGTGTGCATTGTCAAATTTATTTATTTATTTTTATTTTTTTCTCTTTCTCCCCTATTGTATAGTTATACGGAGGTTATTGTTTAGGACTGGTTAATATTTGAATGGAATTGGCTGGAAAACCAAGTTGTTTATTGCATTGTCTCTCTGTTTTCGTTGTATTTGCATAATAAAAACAATTATAAAAAAACAAAACAAAAAAAACAATAGGCTACTATCTAACAGCACTGCCCATATTTTAGACAAATAACAGTGTTTCGTGTCACTGACAAGACAGACTAGCTTTCCAACAACATCTGAGCCAAGTTAAAGTTAGCAGCTAACAGACAGCTAGCTAGTAAGCTGACGTTGACCAGCTAGGTAACATTAGGTGGGTTACCCACATTAACATTGTCACAATTTGAAAGGGAAATGTGATTCAATACAAGCCAAAACTTACCCTGCTGTTGTTATTAGGAACCCATCCCTGCCTGTTGAGATTTTTCACCCACTTCTGGCGAATGTCCGCGCCTTGTACTTGCCCAGGAAATCTGTGTAAATCGTATGGCACCAGACAGGGGCAGTCAACCCGGGGTATTTTATGTAGCTCACTATGTTTTCTCTTCCAAATTGAAATTTTACTGCCGCCATTGAAACAATTTATAATGGAACATGTTTTCCCACTCGACATGATGTTTTATTAACAAGGTTCGGGAGAAGCACGTTCGGATAATTAACGCAAGTGGAGAGCACTCAGCAATCAATGGTAAAAGGTATATATACACTCAGCAGTCTCAATTCATCCCATTGACAGTTTTGCAGCAGCTTAGTAAACTTACGTGTTAACTCAGCTCCGCTACCATGTCTCAACGACTAAGCTCTTCATCCGATGAAGAGGTAAACATCGCCAGGGATGCACCTTCGCATTCTGCCGGTCCCACGACCATTCCTCCTACGCCGAACGTTGCACCTGAGCCCCAGGAGCTCATCAAGACGCAGAGGCCAATCTTCGCCGCCCCCGGCAAGACTCCCATCTTCTTCCCCGGCCTCCTCCTACCGCTCGGCCGTCCCGACGATCCCACCTATCGGGAAATGGACCGTAGCTGGATTGAGGCAAGCGCTGGGCGACTCAGACATACAGGCTTCGCGAAAGATGAACAAAGCGGAGCTGTATGATCTGTACGTTTCCTTACAGTCAACACCGTTGTTTTCCCGCGCAGGTTCTGGCTCGCTTCGCCCATTGAGCCGCAGCAACAGACCTTCAGCGAGCATGGGCCGCGCCCCAGATTCCGCCATGGCAGGTCCACACGCACCTCTCGATGAGGCCCAGCCCTCCACCACGGTTTCTGCTGACGCAGCGCCACATACAGCCGGGCCCAGCGGCCTCCCCACAGCCTCTCAGTTTCATAATCCCGCTGTTCATAACCCTTTTCCTTTTCAGTGGCCTCCAGCTCCCGTAGCAGACACTAGCGCGAGGCTATCGCCGCTAGCAGTACAGGCCAAACCATGTCAACAGTTTTACCCACCAGGTTACAACCCCGCCCGCTTCCAGTGGCCTGCAGCTCCAGCAGCCCAAACAAGTGCGGGTCCGCCTCCGCTTGCAGCTCAAGCCCACCACACTCCATCCTATCATCCTTCCTTTCCTTCATATCCTCCTACTAACTTTCCTTTTCAAGCCACAGCGGGTCATCCAAGCGTGAGGCCGCGGCCGACATCCGCAGCCCCTGACTATACCCTTTCCCAGCTCTCTCTTACAAACTAAATCACCTTACTCTCTCTTCACAGCAACTCCGATGCCTGTTCCGTCCAACGCAGTCGCCACGGAACCACCACCAGTATCGCAAAATATCCGCGCTCAGATCCTCTCAGGTGCAGACGTAGACCTTTCCTCTCTTCTCTCTCTACTCCCCGCAGCTGAACTAGACCGCCAAATAGATTGCGCCGATTTCTCAGTTACCCTAAAAAACTCAAACACTCACTCATCTCGTGTTCTTTCATTTTCTGAATTTTCAATTGCTTTTTCCCGTTTCACCGAAATCATCTGTTCAGCTTTCCCCCACAGGCGGCGCGAACTGAACGACTACCAAGCAATCATAGCCGAGCTCGCGCTGTCCTATGGGGTGGGTACTTCTACACATACCACAAACTTTTTTCAGCTAAAAGCACCGTGCGAGTCGCACAGTGGAACCAGTGTACATACTGGGGCGCACTCGACTCAGATCTCCACAGCAGGGTGTTTTTAGGTTGCAAAAATATTTATTGCGCAGTTTGCAGATCAGTACTCAACTGCATCGTGTCCGCAGGTTAACCCCTCCTCTTTCCCCTACACGGGAACAAGCACCGCTAAATCCACTAGCTACGTGCCTCGTGTAGCAACCACAAACGCAATCCAGGACTCCTCTTTCGACGAAAGCAGACAGCCCTGTAATAATCTCAACGCGGGTAAATGTCACAGAGGGTCATTGTATGTCCAGTTTTCAAATCTGTGAATAAAAAATCCAAAAATTATTTGGCGACTCCTGTAAATTTTTCACGCATGCAATTCGAACTAGCTCATCACCCGGACGTTGAATTTTCTCATTTTTTGCTGTCAGGTCTAAAAAACGGATTTAAACCCGGCTTAGAATGCCCGCTCTCCCAAAACATCACATGTAATAACCTTCAATCCGCCCACTTAGAACCTGAAGTTGTAAACAAACTGATCAAAAAAGAAGTTGAGTCAGGCTTCATGATCGGCCCGTTTGACAATCCTCCATTTAATCTGTTTCGTATTAGCCCCATTGGAGTTGCTACAAGAAAATTCTCGGGTAAAAAACGCTTAATAATCGACCTGTCAGCCCCGCACAATTCCCCGTTCCCAAGCATAAACAGCTTGATCCCTCTCAATGAATTTTCGCTTAAATACCACGACATGGATCAGGCCATCGAAATGATCAAAATCGCGGGTCGGGGCACTTGCCTTGCAAAAATTTACATCACATCAAAGTTATGCCTATCCATCCAGATTCATGGCACCTATTCAGAGTTCGCTGGCTCTGGAAATACTATTTCGCAGTGCGTCTAACCTTCGGATGCAAAAGCAGCCCTAAAATTTTCGACATGCTATCAGAAGCCGTCTGCTGGATTTTGTCGAACAACTACGCCATTCCCCACCTCATTCACCTGCTAGACGATTTTTTAATAATCTCATCTCCCAATGCCATCCCAGCCGCGCATATCCTCACAGTCCAAAACGGTTTCTCTGAGCTAGGAATTCCTATCGCAGAGGAAAAAACCATGGGCCCTGCAACATCCATTGAGTTCCTAGGAATTAATTTGGATTCAGACAAATTCCAAGCATCCCTGCCCAAAGAGAAAATTGATGGAATAATTCTCGTCTCTTCTACTCTCCTTGAAAAATCTAGTTGTTCAAAACGCAAACTCCTATCCCTGCTCGGACATTTAAACTTATTACGCATTATTCCGCAGGGCCGCCCCTTCATATCGCATCTCCTCTCACTCGCGTCCTCCGTCCACTCGCTAGAGGACCTCATTTCCATAACCCAAGCATGTCGCGACGAACTCAGGCTATGGTTAACATTTCTAAACCAGTGGAACGGCCTGTTCTTTTTTATAACAACCTTGTTTCGTCCCCGACCGATATCCAACTGTTCACAGACGCTGCCCGCCTCAATCGGTTTTCGGGGGATTTTTTCAAGGTCGTTGGTTCGCGGCTCCGTGGCCACCGCAGCTCCAGGACATATCTCAATCCTCCGCTCTATTCGAGCTTTACCCTCTCGTAGTAGCATCTTTTCTGTGGGGGAAAGAATGGGCCGCTAGTAGCATTTTAGTGCATTGCGACAACGAGGCAACAATGCATTGCATTAACAAAATCCGTTCCCATTCACCTGCTCTGATGCCACTCTTAAGGCGTCTCACCTGGATTTCAGCTTGCGACCAATTCATCATAATTGCTAAACACATCCCTGGGTCAGAAAACCAAATCGCTGACTCCCTGTCTTGTTTTATGTTTCAGAAATTCAGGATGCTGGCTCCAGAGGCGGATCAATTCCCAACTCCAGTACCTCGCTATTCAGAACTAATATTCCCATAACCCACCCGTTAAAACCCCTGCTTGACGCATCGCTCAACACTATCCTCCAAGCAGTTTCTCCCAGGACCCTCCAATCCTACGTGACTGCTTGGAGATGTTTTAAAACATTCCATGTTTCTTATAACATGCCTTTTCCTAATTTTTCTCTTCTTTCAATCACCTCTTTCATTTCAAATTGATGTACGGCGCTCCTTCCCCCGAGAGGAAGTTCCCAGGCTAAATCTCCTCTGGAACCCCTGTTCTTCTCCTCTTTCCTGTCTCCTCTTTCTGTCCAGCGAGCATTGGTCTCACAGCGGACGGAGTGAGAACTTTCCCAGTAGAGCACTTACGTTTTCTCTTTCATCCAACGAGCATTTGGTCTCACAGCGGATGCAGTGTGAGAAAACCTCCTGGGCAAGCACCCATTTTCCTGTTTCCTCCTTCTGTCCAGCCAGCATTGGTCTCACAGCGGACGGAGTGAGAACTTTCCCAGTAGAGCACTTACGTTTTCTCTTTCATCCAGCGAGCATTTGGTCTCACAGCGGATGCAGTGTGAGAAAATCTCCTGGGCAAGCACTCATTTTCCTGTTTCCTCTGTCTGTCCAGCGAGCATTGGTCTCACAGCGGACGGAGTGAGAACTTTCCCAGTAGAGCACTTACGTTTTCTCTTTCATCCAGCGAGCATTTGGTCTCACAGCGGATGTAGTGTGAGAAAATCTCCTGGGCAAGCACTCATTTTCCTGTTTCCTCTTTCTGTCCAGCGAGCATTGGTCTCACAGCAGACGGAGTGGGAACTTTCCCAGTAGAGCTTTTACGTTTTCTCTTTCATCCAGCGAGCATTTGGTCTCAGCGGATGCAGTGTGAAAAAATCTCCTGGGCAAGCACTCATTTTCCTGTTTCCTCCTCCTGTCCAGCGAGCATTGGCCTCACAGCGGACGGAGTGAGAACTTTCCCGGTAGAGCACTTACGTTTTCTCTTTCCAGCGAGCATTTGGTCTCACAGCGGAGGCAGTGCGAGAAAATCTCCCGGGCAAGCACTAATTTTTCCTCCTTTCTGTTTCCTCTCTCTGTCCAGCGAGCATTTGGGCTTAGCGGAAAAGCGCAAATTCTCCCGATCGTTCATTGTAAAAACTACAACCGCTCCCTGTTCGCAGACCAACAAGGGCCGTCAGTCCAGGCAGTGAGCCACCATTACGGGCCTCCCCGGTCAAGCATCCAGGCCGCCAAACTCGGCACTCATTTGGGGGGTCTTTAGTCCAGCGGCTGTCCTCTGCTCTTTAGCCTTTGGGGGGAGTACTCTGGGTTCGGGCCGAACTCTAATCTCGGAGCCCTCCCTCCGGACAGCACACCAAATACGCATTAAACTTTACCCCTTCAAATTATATGTAAGTGTGAAATCGTGAAATTATGTTTTATTAACAAGGTTCGGGAGAAGCACGTTCAGATAATTAACGCAAGTGGAGAGCACTCAGCAATCAATGGTAAAAGGTGTATATATACACTCAGCAGTCTCACCTCATCCCATTGACAGTTTTGCAGCATCCCTCCACCACCCCTTCTCCACGCTTCTAGTCCTAAGCACTTACATAGGGGGGAGTACTCTGGGTTTGGGCCGAACTCCGAGCTAGGAGCCCTCCCTCTGGACAGCACGCCAAATACGCATTAAACTTTACCCCTTCAAATTATATGTAAGTGTGAACTCGTGAAATTATAAAAGTTGTAACGTTAGTGACAGTCGTAAATCGCGGGCTGTTTATACCAGTGGACGCAAGTTGCAACTAAAACAATAGGAGGCAATGGCGCAACGCTACCCAGCAACAGCTCACTTATGGCGCCCGCTTACTTCCGGTAGTTTCGCCGGATTCGTCTATACTTTTGGCCTTCCTAAGGGGGGGCCTAAAAAACATTGTGCCCAGGGGCCTCTGAACTCTTAATCCGGCCCTGGTTGTAGAACGAGGAAAGGAATATGTAAAATGTCATGGGACAGTATATGGATGACTGCCATTGCAACTTACCTCTTATTAAAATCTGTATCTGCTGGTATGCTGAAAAATTTGTTAACTCCTTGAACACTAAAATGAACACTTCTTACAAAATTGTACAATTCAAGTGTTATTAGTCATAATATGGATATTTTATTACTACAAGAACATACATTTGATCGGGTGTGTTTTCGTGGGCTTAGGATAGGATGGGAGCGACAATTTATTCCCGTGTCACTAATGTGAACCACCAATGTTCACACACACACAGTCACACACACACACACACACACAAACAGACACACACACGTCAAATTTGACCGCGAACTGTAAATTAAGAGGGGTAGCAACAAACAGTGTTAAACCTTTTTTTGAAATGCGCAAACATTTCCACCAGCGCTAACGTTAGTAACGCTGGCTGCACAGAATCAGATTATGCAGAAGCACACACACACACACACACACACTGTTAAAATTATACGATGGCAGACAGTATACAAAGACACTTCTTCCATCATACCGGAATGTAAACGTTACAGTTAACCTCAGGTTAAGTTAGCTAGTTAACGTTAGCTCGCTCAGGTAAAGGCATACATGGCTGTGAAATTATTCGACATCATTCGGAAAATTACACCCATTAAAATTAAGTAGCCTGTGTATAAGATGGTGTATTAACATGATAACAACAATAGCATGCTAGCTGGTTACTTACAAGGATTTGGACGTGAAGGATTGGAGTTTTGAAATTGAAGATCTCTGGTAGTTGGGCAGATAGTGTGAGAGCGGTTATGCTGATCTGCTACTTTTCTGCGCGATATGGCCAGGATGTGACGTCTTTTTGTAGTCAATTTGTAGTCCATGATGATTCTTTTAAAAATCAGCTTCATTATCAGATTAAATGTACCTTTTATAGGTATATGCAATTGTGTCTGCTGTCATTTTAAACGTGCTAGGATTTAAATAAATAAAAACACTCATGCAAAATACTAGGCCTACAACTTTCAAGATCATTCAGGTTAGGTCTTTTAGATGTTGAAAATGAGTCGCATTGTAATAAATATACTTTTTCAGACATTGTTTTGACATCAATTTCACATCAATTTGACTTCTTATTTCCTGACATCAAATCAACATTGATTTAATGTCAATGATATTGACCTGAGATGTAGGGACCAGAAAAAACATGTCAGATTGATACCTTTGTTGGGCCTCTTTACAACCACAAGGAATAATTACAAAATATAATAAAAATATGCATATTCGCAGCATATAAAATCTTGACTATTTGTTGATGTCAAATTGACGTCAAGTTACCCGCTGGGTAGGATTGTCGGACAGGGGGAAATCGGCCCAAAATCAGCCCGATTATCTTTTCGTGTGTACCCAGCATAAGGTTATGACACCAAATTTCAGATACCAGTAAAATTCTCGATTCCTATTTTGCTACAGCAAAAACTCCTAGCCTAATAAAATTTTATTAAAAACAAGTAAACAGTCATTAATAAAATAACAAATGATAGGAGTCGCACAAATAAAGGTCCCACTTTATATTAAGTGGCCCTAATACCTGTGAACCTACATGGTAACTACATGTGTACATAGCATGTAACTACAGTGTAAGTGCACACTGGTACATAGTACAGCTGTAATATTTGTGTAATTACACATATGTAACAACCCACGGAATGGTATGTGTAAGTAAAGATGTGTAACAGGACATTGGTAACAACACAATTATGCAACTACAATTTTGTAACAACAATTTGTATTTACACAAGTTGTTTCACTTCCACATGCAATCTTAAAAACTGCTGTTACCAGTTTGGATATAAATGTATTTAATTTCCAACCATGTCATGTATGTTAAAAGCAGATTTAGTTTCACAGTGGCAAAGTTTTTCTAGTTTTCTTTTTGGCAGTCTAAAGGACCTTGTGCTGTTCTAGTGTTGACCCAGCAGCAGGTACACTAAAGTTTTACTTCAGAATCTGTTGAGTGTAATGTGTATTAATAAACATTGTAGTGACATTTACCATCTTGTCGCGTAGAGAAGCTTGTAGGGCTATCTGACGCGTGACTCCAAACAAGACACTTCCAGTCCAGTACTGCATTTATCTATTTTATTTGTCTCAGTTCTGATGCTCCAACACATTGTAATACACCAGTTTGCATGTCCTTACATGATCTTGACACGGTCAAAAATTGTCTGCTTCCCTCATTCATTACACCTGGCCTCTCTTGCTCTCTGGTTACCTATATACCAAGTAAACTCACACTCCACCCAGTGTCCCCCAGTGGAACTACAACAGACATTTAAATAGAGCATAATGGCTCTTACAAACATTGTTTAGCTTTACTGCTTTTTTCTCTTTTTGCAGCCCTCTATACTTTATTTACTGAGAAGTTGTCATGGTTGGTAGATCCGCTGTCTCATTTTGGTCTTGTGTGTTTATGTTTGGGTGCGTGTCTCGTTTGTTCTGATTGTTTCATGTGGGCGTGACTACTGATTGCTCCTCAGCAGCAGCTGCAACTCATTCCAGCCAACCTATTTATTGCCTTGTCATTCGTCTTATGTTGTCAGATCGTTGTTTGAAGCCTTCCATGTTCGTTCCTGTTCCTATTATAGTATTACACAGATGTTTAGGTTTTGCATATTACACAGTAAGTTGTGACCGTTTTACACTTTATATTAAGTGGACAGTTCCTGAGAAGTTACTATGTAAGTACACTCGTATCACAAGGGGAAACTTTAGTTGTAATTCAACATTAGTCCTGCCAGTCATAAATACATAGGAATCATCATGGTTTCATTGTATGATCGGGGGGCGCTGTGCGACAAGGCGACTCTAGACACGCAGGCTCTGTGTTTGTTTGTTTTTGTTATTAAGCGTTGTGCTGTGTTCCAGTGTGTTTTCACGTTTGACAAAATGTCAATAACAACAGTGCTACAATTAGCATACATCTGGCTCGCGATTGTGAGTTTATATCGCGTAAATGGACTTTTCTTGGGACCTGACGCTCCGTTTACAGCCAACCCAGGCAGGCTCGCATACACACGGAGCCACCTGTTGGAGCTGAGCCGGCTTGAGTTGGAGCCATCGCAAGTACTATCCCTTTCCACAACACAGATTCCTTCGGAGCTAATACGGGGCAGCAAACGGAGGCGAATACGGAGGAAACGTGGGTCTAGAGGAGGTATCCGCAACAGAATGAGGAGAAGAGGAAGCAGATTACCGCTACCTGCCATTACCCTGTCAAATGTGCGATCATTACGAAACAAGGCTGACGAGTTGTCCACACTCTTGACATCAGACTCGGACTACAGGCAAACAAGTTTGTTCTGTTTTACAGAAACATGGCTTTCTGAAGACGTGGATTTTGATCTGGATGGCTTCAACATTATACGTTTTGACAGGGATGTTCGGAAAACACGGAAGTCGATTGGGGGCGGGCTCTGTATAGCTGTCAACAAAAAGTGGGCTACTAACTTCACGGTGAGAGAGACTGAGTGTTGTAAGCACTTTGAAATAATGACTGTGTCTTTCAGACCGCACTATTTACCCCGAGAATTCACACAAATTACTGTGATTTTAGTATATGTACCAGGACCTGATTTTACACTTGCTGCTGAACATATAACAGACAGTTACAATAAGGCTGTCAATCAATCTGCCGAACAACCAGTATTTCTGCTGGGGGATTTTAATAAATGTGACGTCACCACTCATCTACCTAACCTGGAGCAATATGTTACAGTCCCCACTAGAAGGCACAACAGACTGGATTTGTGCTATGGTAACATTCCGGATGCGTATACATCAAAATCTCGTCCTCCTATTGGTCGCTCTGACCATAATGTTATTTTATTGTTGCCCAAGTACAGATCACAACTTAAAAGGGGAGCACCAGTTAAAAAAAATTATTAATGTGTGGAACGAAGAGACTTCAGAAACATTGAGAGGATGTTTTGAATTGACTGATTGGGGTTTGTTTTCTGAGGATTGTGGGAATGATTTTAACTTATTGACTGATGTAATAACCTCTTACATCTTATTCTGCGAGGACGTTGTAACTACAACTAAAACAATAACAATACATCCAAATAATAAGTTGTGGGTCACCAAGGACATGAAAATCTGTCTAGTTTTAAAAAAGAAGGCTTTTTTAGAAGGTGACACACCCAGAGTGAGGGAGCTTCAGAAAGAATTTAGAAGGAAGGCTAAGATGGCAAAAATTCACTGCAAGGACAGAGTGGAACAGAAATTAACCTCTGGGAATGCGAGGGAGGCATGGCAGGGGTTAAACACCATGATGGGGAGAACATCTAAACCTGCAGCGATTAACTGTCAAGACCCCGCCTCCTTTGCAGAGCAGTTAAACAACTTCTTCAGCAGGTTTGACAAAGGAAGTACACCAGCCAGTTGGAATCCACCTAGCCCCAGTCTATCTCACCAGACTATCATCATTGATGAAAAACTAGTGGCGTCTATTTTAAGGCAAGTGAACCCACACAAAGCCCCAGGCCCTGACAGACTCAGAGGCAGAGTGCTTAAAGATTGCTCCACTCAACTAAGTGGGGTCTTCACCAAGCTCTTTCAGGGCCTCCTGGATTCTAGCTGTGTTCCTTATCAGTGGAAAGAGTCAACCATTATCCCAATCCCTAAAAAGACACATGCCAAAGACCCCAAGGATTTTCGGCCAGTTGCCCTGACATCACTGCTCTGCAAATGTATGGAAAGAGTGGTAAGTAGCCACCTTTCCAGCGCTGTGACAAGAAGACTGGACCCACTCCAGTTTGCTTATAAAGCCAAACGTGGAGTGGAGGATGCAACTCTAACTCTCTTGGACACTGTGACCAGACAGCTGGACTCATTACACACCCAAACAAGGATCTTATTTATGGACTTCTCATCTGCTTTTAATACGGTACACACACATACACTCTTGCAACATCTAGTTGAACTTCAGGTCCACCCAATACTGATTTTATGGATTAAGAATTTTTTACAGGACAGACCTCAACAGGTGCGTGTGAACGGTTTTAATTCTAGAAAACAGCTTTTAAACACCGGGCTACCTCAAGGATGTGTCTTATCTCCTGCTCTTTTTTCTGTGTACACAAACAATATTTCATGCAACAGACATGGAATGATTCTTCTAAAATATGCAGATGATATGGCCTTAGTAGCCCACTTGTCTGATACGAAGGCGCTGTCTGACTACCATCAGACAGTCAACAATCTAGTCACAACTTTCCAAAACATTTATTTAGACCTCAATATCGCTAAAACAAAGGAGCTGTGCTGTCAGAGCAGGGAAACTAAAAATACACAAGATATGTTTGAACCCCTCAGCATTAATGGTCAGCCAGTCGAACAAGTTAATGTTTTTAAATACCTGGGGACAGAAATTGATACATCCATGTCCTTCTCACAACACGCAGATAGCGTGTATAAGAAAGCACAGCAGCGCTTACACCTGCTGAGAAAACTCAGAGATTTTAATGTGAGTAAGTATATTTTAACTAGAGTTTATCAGTCACTCATCGAATCCTTACTGACTTTTAACATTTCAGGCTGGTACAATGCCCTTACTGTCAAGCATAAAAGTAAACTGGCACGAATAATAAATCAGGCCAGCAAGATAATAGGCTCCCCGCAAACCCCACTAACAGAACTTCACACACGGTCAGTGTTAAGGATAGCCACGGTAATCACACAAGACCCTACACATCCACTCAATCAATCATTTCAGTTATTGCCATCAGGTCGACGCTATAGAGTCCCACTTGCAAGGAAAAACGCTTACAAAAAATCATTTGTCCCCACGGCCATTGCTACACTGAACAGCCATCTATAGAACAAATCATGTTTTTGCAATTTGCACATTTATGTTTTTAGAGCAAATCTGAGTATTGTTTAATTGTTTTTGTATATGTCTTAAATGTTTTAATGTAATGAGCCTGTTTTGTCAAAGACAAATTTCTGTCACTTGTGACAGACAATAAAGTTTTTCTATCTTCTATCTTCTATTTCAAACTGGTAACTGCAGTATTTAAGACTGCTTGTGGAAGTGGAACAACTTGTGTAAATACATATTGTTGTTACAAATTGTAGTTACATAATTCCTGTTACACGTGTGTACTTACTGAAGTGAAAAAAGTGTTGTTTACTTACACATACCATTCCGTAGGTTACATATGTGTAGTTACACAAATATTACAGATGTAGATACTATGTGTGTACTTACACTGTAGTTACATACTATGTACACATGTAGTTACTATGTAAGTTCACAGGTATTAGGGCCACTTAATATAAAGCGGGACTTTTTTTGCTTTTCAAGTACAGAAATTGAATAAAGTAATCAAATGTCAAATAACACTGCATAGAGAAATTCAATGACTGGATCTTTATTGACAGCACACAGCGTAATGGAAGTAAACAGGGGAATAGACAGTGCAATGAGACTTTCAATGAATGGAGATTGGTAATAATGGAATGTCTTTTCCTTACAGATGTTGGAGATCGTGCATGGCTGAATGGACAGATGGCTGGAGCACAGGGAGGAACAGGAGAAACAGGGAATCAGGGGCTAGAGATATTCACTGGAGAATGACACTGGAGATAAGCATTGAAGTAGCTCGCTGGTGACAGGTAAATAGTCCTCAAAGTCTTAACGAGACCAGACAATGTACTGATGCGATATGTATGCTTAATAGGCCGTAAGGTGAAGACGTTTTACGTTTAATCCCGTTCCCATATATGGGGCACTAAATTATTTTCATTCTAATAAAAAGATTTATTGTTTTTGGGCGAGAAAATAAAAGTTCTCCATGTGTAATCCTGCAGTTTTTTATTTATTACTCTTTAAAGTCGGCAATAGTTCTTTCCTCGCGTAATCATATTTTGATAATCAGTGATGAGGCTTCGCGGAACAATCGTCACGTGCTTCCCGCTAGACCAATAAGCTGGCCGCTTTTTTGGGGCGACAGGTAAACATTAGTCCAAGATGTCTGCGCCCTTGTCAATATCAAGTAGTGAAGAAGAGGAAATTACGGCCAGACCTCCTTCAAAAGTCCGTAAAAAGTATTTTAAACAATGCTACATGCATCTCACTTCCATAAAGAAAGAAGAAACAAAGGATTTTACACGCACACGGTGGGATACATTCAGAAACTGCGTCAAACGGTGGCTTGGCTTGCAAGGTGAGAATCAGAGAATAGCAGAAACATACAAACATTGTCTAGAAATCGAGTTTGACAATGTTCCCGAAGACGCTGGGTTTCACTCCACTTGCTACAGGCGTTTCATTGACAAAAAGCGCTTGGATGCGGCCGAGAAACGGACCACACAGCGTCCTGGAGCTCAAGATCAAGGCCAGTCTGTGCCATCGGGTAGTAACGTTAGTATCGCTACAGTTGAATGTCCGACAAAAAAACTTAGGTCCAGGACCGGCCTGCCTTGTGCTGATCCTGTGCTTCCTGCCTTGTGCATAATTTGTAAGAAAACGGTACATTACTGTGGGAGGCAAACGCCAGAAGGACCATCTTTCACAGGCAGAAACGTTGTCAGCAGGTAGGTCAAAACAAAACACACACACACACACACACACACACACACACACACACACACACACACACACACACACACACACTTTAAATTACATAATTTATTTAATGTTAATTTTATAGATAGATTTGCATTGTTTTGCACTTTTATTCCTTTATGCTGGGTACCATGGCTAACTTTCAATTACAATTACATAATTTATTTAATGTTTATTTTACAGTCAGAGACTGATTTGGATGGCTTTGCATACAGCTACAGCCAGAACACTCAATATTGTTGAACTATTAACACTTGCTTTATGTTTTTTTTATTTTCTTTATTAGTTTAATTATTTTTTATTTATTTATTTACAGGCCAGTTGCTGAAAGCTGCTGAGATGAAGGAAGACACTAGCATTCTTGTGCATATTCGAGACAAAGACTGTGTGTCTCTGGAGGTGCGATACCACAAGTCCTGTTATAGACAGTACACCAGGTTCTTGACAAAGTCTAGTGCAACGGTTACTGGGACCTCAGAAGAACAGTGAGTTATTACATTATTATATTATATATCACATTTCAAAAGTAAAGCATTGACCATCTACATTGTCGATTTGTCTGTAAACACAGTCTTGAATGCACAGCTATTGCACCACTAATTCAAAATGACAAAATGTTTAGTGATCTGTTAAGGTAGAAGAAACTAGAAATTATTTTCTTGCTGAATAATAAAAATAAATAAATCTCAAATCACTTTGGCAGCTTTCGATTTGCTTGTATTTATACTACATTTAAAATTGAAGCCATTGTGCAGTAGTTATGGCACATAAAGTAATACATCTTTTCTGTTTTTAATGCGTTTTCTTTTCAGAAATGAGCCAACCTTCGATGCCAGCTACAAGACCTACTGTGAGAGGATCATCCGCCATAGAATAATTGTAAACCAAGAGGTGTTGACAATGACTCAGCTAAGAAGGATCTTTTTAAATCTGGTGAAAAAACATGAAGATCTTGATGCTTCAAACTACAGGTAATTTGAATACTACGCGTGTCTTTGGCACATTTGGAAAGAACGTGTATCCAAAAAAACATTCTCACAAAAATGGAATTCATAATAATCATAATCATATTTTATAACATGTAGAATCTGTAAACAGTGTATTTTATTTTATTTTTTTTAAGTCAGTGTGAATATATCTTTATTTATACCATTGTGATCATCTTTCACTCAATCTTTTTGATTCAGGCAGGATAAATTGAAGAGGAGGTTTGCCCGTGATTTCCCACAGCTGGTGTTTCACTCCCCCAAGAAGCGCAACATCAGTGAGATGGTTTTTGTGGAGACATTGTCTGCAGATAAGCTGATAGACAGGCTACCTCATCCATCAGGTACAGAAACAACAGAGTCAACTGAGGTAACTAGCCAAAGTGACTGTGAAAACAGGGCTAGTGCAAAAGATGGTCCACAAAGACCAACTTCAATGGCCTCTATCAATACTGCAGAGGACACAAGGACACTTTACAGTGCGGCATTAATATTAAAGATGCTTCTATGTGACTCTCCCGGTATGAAATGCCCGTGGCCACCCACATCAGATGACTTAAATGTGAGCGACGCAAAATCTGTCGTGCCAATTGAACTGTACAATCTGATTTCCTGGATTATTGGTGCAACTGAGGAACCAACACTGGCCCATTATGTTGATATTCCAGATGATTTGAACCTAAAAGTGATATCTATCTGTCAAGACATTGTGTATCTTGCATCTAAGGGCCGGAGGCAGACCCCTAAATCATTGTGTCTTGGTCTAACGGTTCGCCATTTAACAGGTTCATCACAAATTGTGTCACTTCTAAATAGACTAGGACATTGTGCATCATGGGACACAGTTGTCAGTCTAGACACTAGCCTTGCCCAACTTCAACTAGTAGAGGGCAGAGACAAAATACCAAAGGGATTCTCAAAGAAGGCTCCTACAATACTTGTGTGGGACAATATTGACTTTGGGAAGGAGACACTGTCAGGTCGTGGAACTACCCACCACACAAATGGGATTATGCTGCAAATTTCTGTAGGTGAACCTGTGTCAACAACAAACAGACAACCACTACAGAAGGGAGTTTCTTCATTGAAAGCACCCCCTAGCATCCCTGTAGAACAGTACCATCAATCTAAAAGACAAGGACCTCAGAACTTGTTTCATCATGAAAGTGTTCCATTACAGGTGGACGCATACAAATTGAACACGGTGTCTGCTGTACAAACTGAACTGGCATATGTTTTTGTAACGTCCATAGATGCTGAAAGATGCACAATACCAAGCTGGACAGGTTTCCATACATTGGACCATATAGTCTTAGTTTTTGACCATGCTATATATGCCAAAGCTCTGCAAATCCGCTGGAAAGATGATGAGATTACTCAGCGTATAGTGATTAGACTAGGTGAATTTCACACATGCATGTCCTACCTGAGCATTCTAGGAAAAAGGTTTGGAGATGCAGGACTGCAAGACATACTCATTGAGTCTGAAGTTGTTGCCCCAGGATCCATCAATGGAGTGATCAGTGGTCATCATTACAACCGCAGCATGAGGGCACACAAACTTCTGTATGAGAGTCTGCAACGCATCAGACTTCTCACCTTCTTAGACTCTCTGCCACCAGAAGAGAGATATGAGTGTCAAGATGTCATCAATGAGATCAAATGTGCATTCCTGGACAGAACAATGGATGTTTTGTGTGCAAATGAGAAATTTGACAAAATGTGTTCGAAATATGAAGACTTTGTTAAAAGAAGAAGTGCAGAAAACCCAACGTTTGCCTTTTGGAGTTCATACATCGACATGGTACAGATACTACTCCTATTTGTGAGAGCAACACGAGAATCGGACTGGCAGCTTCACCTGTCAACAGTGCACTTGATGATGATATGGTTTTTTGCGTACGATCGTGTAAATTATGCTAGGTATTTACCTTCATACTGGCTGGAAATGGTCAATTTGCCCCTCACACATCCTTCTTGCCACAGTGAGCTCAGTGTTAAAGGCCAGTGGACTGTCCAACGTCAAAGTGTCCATGGATTTGCTTCGATTGCTTGTGACCAGGCCATTGAGCAAACATGCAACAGAGATTCCAAGACAAAGGGTGGTTAGACAGGGTTAACACAGAATCGAGCTGCAGTATATCGCTGGATATTGTCGCAACATGAAAGGGCTGCCATAGCAAGACAATGTGAGGCAATGGCAGGTAAATCTCCCGATATAAGGAAACGAAAAGACCTTGACAGCACACGAATTCATGCTGATGAAAGGGCTGTGACCAGAATCATTTCCACCCTAGATTCCATGCTGAATCCTTTTGACACACACCAAGATGGCATTGTGTGTCTTAGCTCTGGGACAGTAGCAGCTGAAGAAATCATGAGGGATTTGCTCACAGCTCCGGAAAAGGGTGAAAATGCTGTCAAAGAGTTTATGGACCAAAGACTGTTATCACCATCAGTTGACATATTTGCTCCCATCAAAACACAAAAACTGAAGACCTTTAGTGACCAAGCAAAGACAAAGAAGAAATCTGCAGCAGGCAAAGAAGTGTTTCTACGTGCCGACAAGAAACTATTCTCCAGATTACTCATCATAGGTCAAAGTAGAAAGATAGACCTGCGGGAAATTCTGTCTTACTCCTTGGGAACTGTGTCATATCCTTTAGCCAGTGCTGATGGTTCACTTGCTAAAACAAACAAATCAGCTCTTATGGATTTATTGGAAACCAAAGGTGGAGACTGTTTAGTTGACAAAGTTCCGACAGATGGAGCTATTCTCTTTGATGGCATGGCAGTCATTCAAGCCATTCGGTCCATACCAAGTACCTTTGGAGAGCTTGCAGAGACCATACTGCAGTACATAGTCAAGCTTGCTCTGAAACACAACTGTACACGGATAGACTTTGTGATTGACCAGTATCCGAAAATGAGTATTAAAAACCTAGAACGGTCACATAGAGCTGGTGGTGGTACACAACTGGTGAAAATGTATGGAAAATTATGGATCAGAAGACACCAACACAATGGAAAAAGTTTCTATCAGATGGAACAAACAAAGAAGCACTGGCAGAATTCCTCTATGTTGTGTGGCGAGAGGCTGATCTTACCACTGTGGGCAAGGACTTAAGCTTGTACATAGCACATGGAGACCTGTGTCACTGTGTGACAGTAATGGAGGGTTTACAAACTCTCAGTGCTGTTGAAGATCTGACATGTGATCATGAGGAATGTGACACCAGGGTGTTTTTACATGCACAACATGCTGCACAGGAACATCAAACTGTAGTCATCAAGAGCCCTGATACTGATGTGGCTGTGATTGCTTTAAGTCTGCAGCCAGATTTACCATGTAGGTTGTATTTTTTCACGGGGGTTGGCAACAAAACCAGGCTCATTTACTTAGCTAAGGTGTCGTCAGCTCTTGGTACAAGTGTCTGTTTGGCACTTATTGGAATCCATACCTTCTCCGGTTGTGACTCTACAAGTGCCTTTTATGGCAAAGGCAAAAGAAAGGCATTATCTGTTGCTTGTGAGAAAGAGGAATATCTGACTGCATTTACTAATCTGGGTAGCAGTTTTAACCTAGACCAGTCTACATTTGAGCTACTTTGCACATATGTGTGCCACCTGTATGGCCAGTCATCTGCTGAAAATGTGAACGATGCAAGATACAAAGCATTCTGCATGGCGTCGTCAGCTTTACCAGAACTATCCATGCCCCCAACAAGTGACGCCCTGTACCAACACTGCAAAAGGGCAAACTACCAAGCAGCCATAATGAGACATTCTCTGAAAGGTATAATGTGTGCCCCTTCACCTGTTGGCAATGGATGGCACCTCGAGGATGGTGAGTTAACAGTGACCTGGATGACTAGGAATCCTGCCCCTGAAAGTGTGTTGCAGGCAGTCCACTGCAGTTGCAAGCATAGCAAATGCGAGACTGGAAGATGTTCCTGTATGTCTGCAAGACTGTCTTGTACTGATTTATGTCGGTGCCAAAATTGTGCAAATGTTTCACAGGAAACAGAGGAAAGACCTACATGGGATGATGGCTCTGATAGTGATAGGGATGATACCGATGAGTAAATATGCACTGTGTTGTAATTTAAGGTGATTTTGAGCTGTAAATAATCTTTTGTAGAATTGTAAAAAAAAAATTGGTAGCAATCAAAATTAAGGCGACAGGGTAGCCTTTCGAGTCATTTCAGCCAACTTAGGCCAAACTGTGCTTATATTTGTATTTTTATGTGATAACACAGTACCTACTGAAAATTTTGATGTATAAAACATCTCAGTTTTGCTAAATTTATAATGTTTCTGTTTAATTTTGCTTGGTGCCAATCTGTGAAATTGAAGCATATTTTCTACAAATGTGCCATTTTTCATGGTCTACATTCACACTTGAGTATATAATGCACCAAAACCTGTCTCAAATGTTTAGGTATATGTATAAATGTCAGTTTGAGAGATATTTTGTGTTGCTAAAATGTATATAAATAAAGTTACAAACAAAACCAGCAGAATAAGATTTTCTTTTTTTCCAATTCACAATTATATACATTTGTGGATTGTGACAAAAAACTGCAGGGTATTTTGCGGAGAACTTTTAACATAAAGTCGATAATGGTTTTGTCTATGCAAAAATTAATTTAAAAAGTAGTGCCCAGGTGTGGGAACGAAAATCATTTTCTAGCCACTTTTTCCTAGTTCACCTTATGGCCTATAAGTAGCAGTTCTGGTGATGAGGGAGATGGTGTGCAGGTGTGTGTGATCAGTATTTTGGTTAGAGTTCGCGCTGTGATTGGCTGGGTGGAGAGCTTGGCAGGTCTGTGGCAATAGTCTTCACTGTATAAATGAAATATATAGATTTATCCTTATTAAAGTTACAAAAGTTATTCAGACAAGAGCCATGAATGATTTTTTATTTTTATTTTTTCACTTTGTTGTTTTCCACAGGTGTATGTGCAATTGTTTATAGTTCATTAAAAAAAGTATGAAACATATATATTTTAAACCCTTTCCAATAAAGATCTTTAAAACTTATTTGGATTTTACAAAATTATCTTTAAAAATACAGTATTCTGAAAAAGGGACATTTCTTTTTTGCTGAAAATGACCATTCTCTACCTTTTTTTAGGTAAATGTCTTTCAGATTTTCCAAGAGGCATGCAAACTACTTTCAACTGAACACACCCACCCTTCAGTTACATTGATTATGTGGTTAATAGACAGAAAAAAAGGACATAGAAAGGTCATTTATTATAACATATCTTCTAATGCGGGCTCTTAAACACTGCAACTAGAATTTTTTTTATAGTGCAATTTATGTAATTGGAATCTTATCCATTACCGAAACCTATGGATCCCATTGACCAAGGGTGAATTCAGCCAATTACAATTGAATTATAAAAACCTGATAATACTTGAATTATACAAACTAGTTTGTTGCCCTTACAGCTCCTCGTGTATAGGCACTTCCTCTTCCTCATTTACTGTGATGTTCAGTTCATCTTCAGTTATCTTGCCATCTGTGTTGCGATCTTGATTTTTAAACATATCCTTTAGGACAGTGTCGCTGTCTATTCCTGGATGTATGCGGCCTCTGCCTTCAGCCACCTGTAGCATAATGAATGCTGAAAACTGCAGAAGAAAAGAACAAAAATCAATCGGTAAGCAGATGTGATACACATGCATGTCACAGACAAGTCATACCAGTCACAGAGGTCTCTGTATTTGTACTTTGTATTTGTGTGATAGGAGGGGGTCTCTTTAATTGTATGCTGACTTGATTAGACATTTTGATTCTTGTGCACAGTAGACAGAGACTGACACATGTTGTGATAGCAGCCCAATTGATGGATTTAAGAAGTGCCCCTAAAAAAAAAAAAAAAAAAGTTTTTTCTAATATTCCCTTTCATGCAGGGTTATAAAGCTGTTTGTGAATGTAAACGTTCTGCAAAATTGTAAAGTCGAAAGAGCACAATAAATAAAGTTATTGTTTCCCAAAAGAAAGAATCGACTCTGAACTGCCAATATGAGTCGTTTTCCATTCAAATCCTACTGCTTTACGGTTCTATGTCACTAGAAGATACATTTGCATAATGCCCACCTATGTTGTACGTTGTCCATCCACGAACAACTTGACCAGTGCACAACACGTCATTTTACTGACGACTGCTTCTCAAATCTGAGTTCAATGTGGGATTCGCAAAACCGCTTACTCTTTAAAGATGTGTCGTCAGTTTATTTGGACCAGCTTGCACCTCAAAATCACAATGTTACAACCACGCCAGGTTCCACCCTCACACAATCACAGCGCACTCCCTCTCCTGAGTACTGATCACACCTGCAAATCATCAATACTGCAATCACCTCCGGCAGTTAAGCCTCACACACCTGCACATTATCAGCACTGCAATCACCTCAGCATTTAAACCTCACCTTCACTCTCAGTCTTTGTCCGGTATCGTTTGGATCAAGATGTTTACTCTGTGATCTCTACTAAGGACATCAATTCTACTTACCAGTTACCCTGAGATTCATTCGAGTCTTCCTCGCTTATCCAGGTCTCCGGTGAACCATCCTGTGTCTCCGTTATTTCAAGTGAATCTCCATTCCGATCTCCATTCTGCAAGTATTCAAACAGTGTCCTTCTGATTCTATCATCTGGATATTCACTCTACTACAGATCTTCACCTGCACTGCCGATCTTTCACCTGTTGTTGAATAAATAATACATTTATATGGATCCTTGTGTCAGTCCCTTCTGTCTTGTAACAGAATACCGGACCAACAAACACCAGCATGAGCTCCCCGGAACCCTTCCAAAACATCGAGGCAGATGTCAGTCAGGCACCAGCTTTCGCTCCACAAGCACCATCCACAGCGTCCGCTTCTGCCATCTTCATTACTTCACCACCAGTTATTACCAGTCCCATGGCTCAACCGACACCCTTCTCTGGATCGGCGGAGGATTGCAATGGTTTTATTCTACAATGCTCACTGATTTTTGAGATGCAACCTCACTTGTATCAGAACAACCGAGCTAAAGTTTATAATTTCACAGTTGAATGGCAAAGCATTGCGCTGGGGCGAATCACTCTGGTCTCAGAAAAGTTCCATACTCCAATCTCTCACCAGTTTCCTCGCTCATTTCAGGGTGGTTTTGGGACGCCCACCTGAGATTCATCGATTGGTGAGCAACTTTATCAGTTAAAACAAGGTTCCAAGTCTGTGAGTGAATATGCCCTGCAATTCCGTACACTAGTGGCCGTTAGTGGGTGTAATGAACTATCCTTACTCACCATATACCGTCAGGGTCTGAACCCTCGCATACGAGTACAGCTCGCTGCCTACAAGGATTCCATTGGGCTAGAATGCTTCATCCAACTCTCCACTCGCGTTGACACTCGTATGCAATCATGTCTCGATTAGCAATTACCCCAGTCATCCACTCTTCTATCCTTCCGTCGACCTGAATCTTTCAGTACGCCTGAGCCCACTTATGAACCCATGCAGATTGATGGTGCACGTTTGACTCGCGCTGAACGAAATAGATAGATGACCCAAAACCTGTGTCTATATTGTGGTTCCTCTGAACATCTAATTGCTAAATGTCCCATTCATCCTCTTTGTCCCATGGTGAGTGCTATTATTCCCACGTTTGATAACCTTAACCCTCTGAGGTCGGCAAACGCGCGGGCGCGTTTTGCTCGTTTTTTTTTACATAGCAGCAAAATAGACCTAAGAATTTTTTCCTAATATGAAAAAATAAGCTGTTAAATGTCTATTTTTTTATGTGTCCACTTACAATCGAAATAAAACATTGTGCTTTTGTAAAATAAAGAAAGTAAACGGAGTGCTTTATGCCTCTCCGTCTCCGTGAACTTTTTTTCTAGTGCACGTCTATAAACATAAACAAAACTCAGCGAATACTATTCACTCAGACATGAGATATATATCTCTATAATCATTTAAGTGTGTAGTTTTAAATTATCTAATTCAAAACTAAAAGAAATATTCTCTGTTTATGTAATCTATATATAAAGAGAGAGAGAGATTAGCCGTTCTCATTATCGTTCTGGCATCTCATTACTCTGCTAATGTGACACGCCCATCGAGAGCGCGCCGCTATTCAGACGCATATCTGAAGCAACACATGCAAACCAGTCAACGCCCACAACAGCTGGATAACACAATGCTGTGAGGAATAATAATATCACGATAATCCTGGAAATTTTACCTCAAACGTGCTGGAGTAGCCTAACAACGGATCCAGCTGCAGATCATCAGTAAGTGCTTTGTTCTAATCGCAATATGAAATGGTGTCTGTAAACCGCAAAAGACTGTTTAAATTTGAATCGCGTTTCTGTGTTTGAATGAATGAACGGCACATGCTGTTGTTGTTTACTACAGCTCGCGCGTGTCTGTGTGTGAACGAAACTATCTATATTGCCTACTGAGATGAGTAAAAATCGACTGAATACGTTGAAATAAAATGTCTTTGTATAAGCAACATATTAAACTTCAAATTAACATTTATGCCCTAATATATTAGCCTATAAAAGACAATATGTTACAAACGAAATATGAAAGACAACATTTCGTTTTGGATAGATTATAAAGTTTTTACTGCCACATCAAAACCTAATTTACAAGGTGCAAACAAAATCTTAAAAGATCAATATAAGCCATCTCTTTGAATTATTTTTGTGTTTTATTAGTGACAAATTTGGGGAGAGGATAGCCTACATAATCCAAAACCTTCTGAAAATACGAATGATAATTAACTGCACAATTACTAGAAATGTTTACCTTGGATATTATACAATTTGCAAGCATACACAGTTTGTGGAAAAATACACTTTTTTTCAAGATTCCAACTCTGAACCAATTCTGTAGTTATTTATATATATATATATATGTATGTGTATGTGTGTGTGTGTATATGTGTGTGTGTGTTGTCTTTGCATTCTATCTTGTGGCTCAGTGACACCTATGAAATGCTCATTAGTATGCAGCATTAGCAGGTCTTTGTCTCCTCATGTGTGAATGAGGACATTATTCATGACCTTGTTGGATCATTCACGCCCACCTGCATATTGCCTTTCCAAACAAAAA
Source organism: Phoxinus phoxinus (assembly GCF_949152265.1). Classification (NCBI taxonomy): domain Eukaryota; kingdom Metazoa; phylum Chordata; class Actinopteri; order Cypriniformes; family Leuciscidae; genus Phoxinus; species Phoxinus phoxinus. Next base: position 19,831,931 of record NC_136894.1, on the reverse strand, counting down.
GTGTCTAACAAAATTTAAATCAATCTATTGTTTAATGTGAACGATTAGCCCGGATGATTTTCAGATCATTTTAAAGTAAACACTTTAGCCGACAACATCCATTAGTCAAAAGTATTGTGGGAATATGTGAAGTTGGTCGAAGGTCTTTCCGTCCTTCGGATGAGACGTTAAACCGAGGTCCTGACTCTCTGTGGTCATTAAAAATCCCAGGATGTCTTTCGAAAGAGTAGGGGTGTAACCCCGGCATCCTGGCCAAATTTGCCCAGTGGCCTCTGTCCATCATGGCCTCCTATATATATATACTAATTGGCTTCATCACTGTCTCCTCTCCACCAGTAAGCTGGTGTGTGGTGGGCGTTCTGGCGCAATATGGCTGCCGTCGCATCATCCAGGTGGATGCTGCACATTGGTGGTGGTTGAGGAGATTCCCCCCTTCTATGTAAAGCGCTTTGAGTGTCCAGAAAAGCGCTATATAAATGTAATGAATTATTATTATTATTATTATTATTATATCAGACAATTTAAGTTTGAGTTTTTTGAATAACCACGCATAAATAATATTCTCTCAAAAATGCAAACATGTACATACATGTTGCTCACATATTATGATAGCCATGTTCGTGCTAAATAGAGTGTAATTACACCTTTGCCATTAATATGTTTATAAGCAACTGAAAAAAATATAAATATCAGGTCATGTCAAAACATCTCAAGGACCCCAAAAACACCTTAGACCCCAGAGGGTTAAACCACTATCTACTATTGTGAATTTAACTGCTGTCGATGTTACCATTTCAGTCATCACCCTTCTCGACTCAGGTTCAGCAGGCAACTTCATCTCCGGCGCCCTGTGGCATCAGCTCAAGCTCAAGTCTACCTCCACGCCATCCGTCTACCTCCCCTGCTGCTTCCAGCTTCTTTTTTTGTGGCAAAGAAGGACGGGGGCTTACGCCCCTGTATAGACTACCGCGCACTCAACCGGATCACTGTCCATTTTCAAGAAGTCTTTCACCACCGCTCCCCTCCTGGTTCATCCCGATACAGATAAGCCTTTTGTTGTTGAGGTCGATGCGGTCCTTTCCCAACAACAGGGGAACCCAGGTAGACTCCATCCATGGTGGCCTAACATGGCAGCGGACATCAGAAGGTACGTGAGAGGTTGCAAGGAATGTGCCATCTCGAAGAGTCCGCGACATCTTCCATCCGGTAAACTTCATCCTCTGCCCGTTTCCAACAGACCCTGGTCACACCTAGGGGTCGACTTCATAACTGACTTACCTACCTCCGATCACTGTACCTGCATTCTAGTAATCATCGATAGATTCTCCAAGTCATGTCATCTAATTCCCCTGAAGGGACTTCCCACCGCCATGCAAACTGCCGAGCTGATGTTCAATCATATTTTCAGAGCATATGGAATTCCCGAGGACATCGTGTCAGACAGAGGACCGCAATTCATCTCCAAGGTTTGGAAGGCTTTCTTCTCGCTCCTAGGTGTGACCGTCAGCCTCTCCTCTGGCTACCATTTTCAGTCGAACGGGCAGACGAAACAGAAGATACAGGAGATTGGACGTTTCCTCTGTACCTTTTGTCACGGCCACCAGGACTCTTGGAACCAGTTCCTGGGTTGGGCAGAATACGCACAGAACTCCCTGCGGCAACCTACCACTGGACTCACTCCCTTCCAGTGCGTGCTTGGTTACCAACCCCCGCTTTTCCCCTGGTCGGGAGAACCATCAGATGTCCCTGCGGTTGACTAATGGTTCCGAGAGAGCGAGAGGGTCTGGGACTCGGCTCACCACCAGGCACTGTTGTTGTGCAAATGAGCAGGCTGGAGCGCATTAAGGGTTTTCTGTTAGAACGGTGTCGTGTAAGCGACTAATAACTAATGTTAATAACTAATGATCTTTGTAACGGAAGTGAATCAATCTAAATCAATCCATCAATCACTTTATTTTTAAAGCACAATTAAACACTTTTATTAAGCACAATTAAACAACTTCCGTTGACCAATGTGCTGTACAGAATGAAAAAAAAAACAAATAAAGTGACTGAAGGACAGGAGTTATATATTCCCGTTTACAAACTCCTGTCAAAGCTCTGGCAGCAGCATTCTGGACTATCTGATGGCGGTTTATGGACGATTGACTAATCCCCAAATGAAGCGAATTGCTATAATCTAGCCTTGTAGTGATAAAAGCATGTATTACTTTTTCAAAATTTGAGAATGAAAGGAAAGACTTCATTTTTACCAGGGTTCATAGCTGGTAAAAGCTTGACTTCACAACTTGATTGACCTGTCTATCAAGCTTTAGTGCACTATCCAATACCACACCCAAGTTTTTGACATATGACTTAAGGTGCAAGAGCACCAAGATTTACATTTGTTGAGTATTGTACATTTAAAGATGTAAACACCATAACCTCAGTTTTACTCTCATTCAGACTTAAACAATTCAGAGACACCCATGATTTAACATCCACAAGGCAGACAGCCATCTGTTCTAAACTATTTTTATGTTTAAGAGGAAAATATATTTGTGTGTCGTCTGCATAACAGTGATAACTCGAAGTCATATTTTCTAAACATAGTACCAAGAGGAAGCATGTATAAAGAAAACAACATAGGAGCTAGTGTGGAGCCTTGAGGAATTCCACACGTCAACTTTACAGAGGAAGATCGATAATTACCAATATTAACTGAAAAACTCCTAGGTCTAAAATTTGATAAATCGGAGGAATCCAAGTTTGGCCTCTTAAGTCTGGGTTGCACTGATGCATGTTTCAAATACTCAGGAACGACTCCTACAGCGGCATTTGTTTATAAAATTTAAGAGCGTCGGACCCATTACATTAAACACTTTTTTAAATAATCGTACCGGGATAGTATCTAATGGTGAACCTGTAGGTTTTAGCTGCTTCACAGTGTCATTTAAAAAAGACATTTTTAAAATGGGCACTTTTAAAATGAAAATTCTGTCATCATATACTCACCCTTAAGTTGTTTCAAACCTGTATGAATTTCTTTCCTCTGCTGAACACAAAGGAAGATATTTAGAGGAATGTCAGTAACCAGACAGTTTCTGGTTCCCATTAACTTCCATAGTATATTTTTTTCCTACTATGGAAGTCAATGGGAACCAGAAACTGTCTGGTTACTGACATTCTTCTAAATATCTTCCAAAACAATCTCTGTTACATTAATTTCCTATTATTACTGTAAAGCTGATTTGAAACAATCTGTATTGTTAAAAGCGCTATATAAATGAAAGTGACTTGACTTGACTAGATCTCAACAGACTGGGCCATCGGGCCAATCAGAGCGGAGCAGGCTCTCGGATAGGAGGGGTTTAGAGAGACTGATTCATCCATCGAGTCATTTGAGAATCATTGAAAAATGCAATGTATGCAATGGAAAAATCCCTGGAATGGGATTCGAACACTTGTCCGTATATCAAACACGCTTGCATGAATTAATATGAAACTCGGTACACATATAGATTTAATCGGGCCGAACAACTTTCCCTGGGTCAAGTTTTACGCCAGCCCAACAGGAAGTCGGCTATTACGGGTTGATTGGAAAACGCTTGCTCTCGCATTTTGAAACACTTCTCCTAGAGAATTCATCCGATGACCACGAAACTCGGTCAGCATGAAGTCAAGACATGGAAGATGATAAATTGCCAGGGGATTTTTGATATCTCGAACGGTTTGGCCGTGGCGAGGAAACAAATTTATGATTAAAAAAGGATGCATAAAGTGTGTTATAACTTAGTTATAGTTTTACCTACAGTAACCAAACTCGATTCGTATATTCTTCTCTTCGATCCGGACAACTTTCTAATTTACAGTCATTAGCTCCGACCAACAGGAAGTCAGATATTGTGGTTTGAATGTGTATTTTCTCTCTCTCTGTCTCTCTGCCATTCTGTGTGTGTGTGTGTGTCTGTCTGTGTGGGGAGGGGAGGGGAGGGGGGATGTGTGTGTGTGTGTGTGTGTGTGCGATTTTGGTTTGGTGACAGTTATAGGTTACAGTTTGACAAGAGTTTATAGTTTAACAAAAGCACAATGTTGTGTTTCATTGCGAGTGTACACAAATATAAGGAAACACTTTGCATTTTGAATGATGTTCTGTATGAACAAAATGACGGAGTATGTTTTTATGTCTCCATTGTTCGATCGAGCCTCACACACACACACACACACACACACACACACAAACACACACACACACACACACACACACACACACACACACACACACACACACACACACACACACACACACACACACACACACACACACACACACACACACACACACACACACACACACACACACACACACACACACACACACACACACAGCATTCCAGCATTGCAATCTTGACATCGCAGAATGTTCATTATAGCCTTAATAAAATATAATAATAAAATAGTCAACCTTACATATAAAAATTACACTGCTCTGTTTAAATAGTCATTTGTACAGTTTGTGCCGTTCATAGTAAGCACCGCTCCACTGTGATGTTTCCAAGCACATTTTTGCGCATTTGAAGAGGATACTTTTTCTATATTGGAATGTGAGTGTACAAAGTACAAAGCCTATAAAAAGAATAGTTTAGCATCCAAAAATGTTAATAATATTTATTCCTATAAACATTGCATGTTGACGGCTCTCAAAGAAACGTCTTCACCTAAAACGCATACGGTCCAACATACAAAATGTGAAACAGTTGACATCTGCTATCTGAACAAGATGACTAAATCTAGTGAAGTAATAAAACCATAATTTGCAAACTTTTGTGTATTTATTAGGGCCCAAGCCCTGAAAGGGCGCAGAGCCCTATTGTTCTTCTAAGGTTTTTTTTAGGGCCCAAGCCCTGAAAGGGCGCAGAGCCCTATTGTTCTTCTAAGGATTTTTTGTTCTTCTTCTTCTTCTTCTTCTTCTTCTTCTTCTTCTTCTTCTTCTTTATAATGTTATTCTTCTTCTTAATAATAATTTTTTTTTCAAGGTTTTTGCCACTTTTGGGGGCCTTAACGTGCTCAAAAACTCTTGAAACTTTGCACACGGGTCAGAACCCGCGGCCATTAGAGCCGGACTGAAGCTGGTACCCGGGCGTGGCAGGGGGGCTCGACAGCGCCCCCTGGAACGGGGTCCGAAAACTTGGTCCATAAATTAAACACGCTTGCATGTAATAATATGAAACTCGGTACACTTATAGATCTCATCGGTTCATATATCCTTCATGCTCTGACTTTTTACCCCAGCCCAACAGGAAGTCGGCTATTTGGGGTAGTTTAAAAAACACATGCAATGGAATTTAAAATACTCCTCCTAGACGATTCAACCAATCGCCACGAAACTCGGTGTGCATGAAGTCAAGACATTGAGGATGATAAGTTGCGAGGGGATTTTTGATATCTCGAACGGTTTGGCTGTGGCGAGGAAACGAATTTATGGCGAATATTGGAAACAGGAAGTGTGTTATAACTTCTGCATACATTAATTGATCTTGATGAAACTTCAGCAGTGTGTTCGCTGTAAGAGGCCGATCACATGGATGTGACTATTGTGAGTCAAAGTTATAGCGCCACCAACTGGCAGCAGGAAGTGTGTCACTTTCAAAATGCTTTGAAATCACCCTCTTATTTTTACCCGATTTGCTTCAAACTTCATCTGTATAATGTAAACACACGACAGATGTAGACCTGTGAAAGGATTATTGATATCTTTAATACTGTCGCCATGGCAACGCTTTAAACTTTTATATTCTTTTTGGATGCATTTGAGGCTCTTAACATGCTTCAAATTGCATGAAACTCAACATGCATTTGACATTTATTGCCTAGTACACTTGTGCGAAGTTTCAGAAACGGGTGTGGTAAGGGGCTCAGTAGCGCCACCTTTAGTCAAAAATGGGGTATTAGTTTTACCTACAGTAACCAAACTCGGTACGTATATTCTTCTCTTCGATCCGGACAACTTTCTAATTTACAGTCATTAGCTCCGACCAACAGGAAGTCAGATATTTTGGTTTGAATGTGTACTGTTTGGAGCATTTTCCCTCTGCCCCTCTGTGTGTGTGAGTGTGTGGGTGTGAGGAGGGGGGCTAGTTTAGTTTAACCATTTCTCTGCTGTGTGCAAAATCTCTGGCACTTTTGAGGGCCTTAACGTGCTCGAAAACTCTTGAAATTTTGCACACAGGTCAGAACCCGCGGCCATTAGGGCCGGGCTGAAGCTGGTACCCGGGCGTGGCAGGGGGGCTCGACAGCGCCCCCTGGAATGGGATTCGAACACTTGTCCGTATATCAAACACGCTTGCATGAATTAATATGAAACTCGGTACACATATAGATTTAATCGGGCCGAACAACTTTCCCTGGGTCAAGTTTTACGCCAGCCCAACAGGAAGTCGGCTATTACGGGTTGATTGGAGAACGCTTGCTCTCGCATTTGAAACACTTCTCCTAGAGAATTCATCCGATGACCACGAAACTCGGTCAGCATGAAGTCAAGACATGGAGGATGATAAATTGCCAGGGGATTTTTGATATCTCGAACGGTTTGGCCGTGGCGAGGAAACAAATTTATGATTAAAAAAGGATGCATAAAGTGTGTTATAACTTAGTTATAGTTTTACCTACAGTAACCAAACTCGGTACGTATATTCTTCTCTTCGATCCGGACAACTTTCTAATTTACAGTCATTAGCTCCGACCAACAGGAAGTCAGATATTGTGGTTTGAATGTGTATTTTCTCTCTCTCTCTCTGTCTCTCTGCCATTCTGTGTGTGTGTGTGTCTGTCTGTGTGGGGAGGGGAGGGGAGGGGAGGGGGGATGTGTGTGTGTGTGTGTGTGTGTGTGTGTGTGTGTGTGTGTGTGTGATTTTGGTTGGGTGACAGTTGTAGGTTACAGTTTGACAAGAGTTTATAGTTTAATAAAAGCACAATGTTGTGTTTCATTGCGAGTGTACACAAATATAAGGAAACACTTTGCATTTTGAATGATGGTCTGTATGAACAAAATGACGGAGTATGTTTTTATGTCTCCATTGTTCGATCGAGCCTCACACACACACACACACACACACACACACACACACACGCACACACACACACACACACACACACACACACACACACAGCATTCCAGCATTGCAATCTTGACATCGCAGCATGTTCATTATAGCCTTAATAAAATATAATAATAAAATAGTCAACCTTACATATAAAAATTACACTGCTCTGTTTAAATAGTCATTTGTACAGTTTGTGCCGTTCATAGTAAGCACCGCTCCACTGTGATGTTTCCAAGCACATTTTTGCGCATTTGAAGAGGATAATTTTTCTATATTGGATTTTTCTATATAGTGTACAAAGTGTACAAAGTACAAAGCCTATAAAAAGAATAGTTAAGCATCCAAAAATGTTAATAATATATATATTATTATTATATATATAATAATATATATGTTAAAAATAGGGGGAAAAAAGAATTTACATAATATATATATATATATATATATATATATATATATATTTTAAATATATATATATATATATATATATATATATAATTAAAGCTGCAAGCAGCGATGGAGGGTCCAAGCCGGTGGCACCGCCACCCGGTGCCTTTAGTTCCTAAAGGCACCAGGGTGCCGGTGCCACCGGCCAGGGCCCGCAATCGCTGCTTGCAGCTTTAATTATAAACTGTTATTTCAACCCTCTTTTCTTGGTGATTTGGTCTTTTGAATCTTGGTGTTTTGGACAAGTGTGATTTCTGTATAAAGTTTATGTTTTAAAGTTAGTCCATAGGCTTTACAAGAGTGTGGAACTATGCATCACTAAAGATTTAAGCACAGCTATTTACACACATACTAAGTAGGAGAATATTTAACTGTATATTGTAGATTGTGAACATTCTATTATCTGTTTATTCGGGGTCAGAGAACGTCCTTAGCTCATTCATCTCTTTAATTCTGTGCTGGATGTTGAAGTGTTAGTTAAAAATAAAGGTATTAGTTAATAACAAACAAACAAATACTTTAAATCAACACGGTATAAAATATGGTATAATTACAGTTTGAAAATGACTTCCGTAATATTTTCTTTTAGTAAAGCTATCCCTGGATCACCCAACACAAAGTTTTGCGCTGTGGGTGAGACCTCGCAAAGATTACACCGATATTAGCTTTCTCGAACATTGCATGGTTGCGCTATGCCTGAAACTTAGAAACCAACATGCATTTCCATAGGTCTGTCAAAAAAATAAATAATCTGGTTTAGTTGTATTTTAAAACGCTGCTTTTTCCTAAAAACATTGTGTCCATATTTTTTAGGGTAATATTTGTAGAAATAAGAAAAGTCCATTTATAAAACAAAAAGAACCAGTTAATGGTCTTGTGTCGGAACACAACAGGTATGAATATATGTTTGGTTTTAACTTTTTTCTAACTTTAAAGCTAGATTACCCTTTGAAAAGTGTAATACAGTATTTGATTTTGGGTAAAATCTGGAAAACTACCATACACATGCTGTGTTTTCACCAATTGTCCATCCTTAATGATGTCATTGTGTTGAACTGTTTGGAGTATTGCAGTACCTATTTCTTTGCAAAAACATTGCATCAGACATATCATATATCATATTTTTTTTTACATTATACTTTCTATTAAATGAATTGAAATTGTACCTTTGTACAGTAGAAATAAAAAAGTACATTTTAAAAGAAAAAGTAATTAATTACATTGTGTCAGAACACAGCAAAGGAATGCTTTTTTAACTTTAAAGCAAGATTATCCTTTGAAAAAGTGTAATACAATTTGATTTTGGGGGTAATGGTGGAAACTAGTGTCATTTAGCTTAATCTTTGTTTTTAAGGGAAATTACATATTCTCAGGAGACCCATTGACCCCTGAAGTTATGACTTCTGAAGACCACTCATGTGTAGATTAACACGGTTGAAAAGTGCTGTTTTGTAATTTACACATCTGAAATTAATGGTGCACTGTGTAGTTTTTTAAGTATTTTATTAGCTATAAAACAACGTCTTTATTCATAAACATGTCCTCATTGGTGTAAAATTACCTCTGCCAATGATTTGACTTATCCTCGTAAGCAAAGAATATCTTATCTGTATTTATACGGGACGGGTAAGTCCATGGAGGTTTATATGATAGCAGAGAGGGGCAAAAAGCACCAGCCTACCTAAACGCATTTCCAAAACACGTTTTCGTGCAGAGCCGGCTGACTGAAACCAGCTGATGCGTACAAGGAGATCAGTGAGGCAAATTTGAAAGGCTGCACTGCACGGTACTTCATAATGCAGGATCATACTTATTATATAGGCAGCATAATGGTAGAAAATGTCTAGTTAAACTCGATGAAGTGCTATTTGAAGACATGTTGGCATAGCTTCTCGGCACATAATAGCTACCGTAGTTGCAAAACGCATTTGAAAAGCGAGGCGCTAGAGAGCACTATTTTGTTTGAATGATAAATACAATTTCACCGCTAGATGGGGGGAAATGCCTACAAAAGCCTGCAAAATCGAGGAGGTCCATGTCAAAGGACATGTTTCCTGGTATAGTATCATCAACTCTCCCCAAAGTCTGTTCATGCGGCCAACAGACAAACTGTCGCATCAACAAATGCTAACATTTTAAAATTCTACATATATTTTGAGTAGATAACCGATAGTATATTCTCAGAAAAGGGGTTTCACCCTGTGTTTCCAGACAGATTAAGGATAATTTGGGGGATACAAGATAAGTAAAAAATGATATATATATATATTAGGGCTGTCAAACGATTAAAATATTTAATCGCGATTAATCGCACATTTTTATCTTAAATGTCTCTTGATTTCTTTTTGTCCCATTATTTTTTTCTCATTTTAATGCTCTTATCAACATGGAAAAGTGGATCGGCTTGCTTTGTGCAAATGTTTTTTTATTTTTTTATTGAAAACAACATTGGCATATGTGTTCAATTTCACACTAACATTCTCACTTGGAGCAAATAATCTCTCACACAATGTAACACTGTCCATCAATAAAAGGGTGAAAGAAATACTGACGAGGTAACGTTACTGATATTGACGAGTGGGCGTAGAAACGCATCAGCTGTGTGTGTGCTTGACTATCAAGTGGTATTTCAGACTGGACGTGCTGCGATGATAGCTCAGTTCACAACGACAAAACACACAGATTACTTTGGTCTTGTCAATTGAACCATTTGGCAACTTTTTAAAAGTAAACTTTCCATTCAGAATCTATATTGGCCTCCATTTCGGCGTCTCGCGCTCATCATTCATCCACTCAAAACGTAACGTTCAGACGAGAAGCGCCGCGTCGCGCAGCGGGTCGTATTTAAAATTCTAACACATTATTATCTATGAGTGTACAGACACCGGCGGCGCCATTCAGCGTTTTTATTGCTGGCCATAGACTGAGAAAGTGCGCGTCTGATGTGCTAGACGCGCTCAGTTGTCCTAGACGTGGCTCGGCTCTGCGCTTCTCGTCCACTCTTTGGCGGCTCGCAAGCCGAAACAAGTGTGTGCGGCGTGCTGTTGTTTTGTTTCTGGTCTAGCTAGATCCGCTGTGGTGTTGTAGTTTTAAAGTCCGCGTGAACCGGAAATTGCAAACGACTTTTCTCAAGTGTTGTGACGCATTTCCGAGTGAAACTGAATATTGAACAGAGGGCAGGGTTTTACTTTAGCGCTCCTCCTCTACATCTCTCGCCCATAGCAGAGTAACGGTTTGAGGGGAGTGGTTAAGCGATTAACCAACCCAAGTCGTCAAGCCTACGTCATCAGAAAAATAACCATTCCAGACCCGGAAGTAACTTTTCAGACTTTGATTAAAGATAACTTCGGCAAACAATTTTTTCCCTTGTATTAATTTGCACGGATTAATTGTTCACCACAAGACTAGTAATATCCGCTAACAAAGTAAATAGGGTCAATTTTGATTTCATGCCGACTTTAATAACGTTACTAGTTGTTGCAAAAGCATGTGAAAAAAACTACATAGTTTGCTAGGCGTTAATCTCGCGATAAAAAAATTGACGCCGTTAAAATGGGTTTGCGTTAACGCCGTTAATAACGCGTTTAACGGACAGCCCTAATATATATATATATATATATATATATATATATATATATATATATATATATATTAGGGCTGTCAAAGTTAACGCGTTAATTAGGCGTTAACGCAACATCATATTAACGGCACTATTTTTTTTAACGGGCGATTAACGCAGTGCGTATTTTCAATTTGACCCGTGGCCCAACCCCTAGTTGGAGAAATGGAGATACACCGTGTTGCCAACTTAGCGACATTGCAGACACCTTTAGCGATTTTTTTCTCTTCAATAAAGCGCCCAAACCTTTAGTTTCTGAGAATCGCCGGTGCTCTCCCAGCACGCGCGCACCTCTCTCTCTCTCTCTCTCTCTCTCTCTCTCTCTCTCTCTCTCTCTCTCTCTCTCTCTCTCTCTCTCTCTCTCTCTCTCTCTCTCTCTCTCTCTCTCTCTCTCTCTCTCTCTCTGCGTCTCGCGCGGTAGAGAGGAGCAGCGCTTTAATTCAGTTAAACACAGATATTATGTTGCTTCTCTAATTTTACATGCACTTAGCAGAAATCACAGCACAGATATTGTCTTTATCTTATGTGTATTTGATTTCATCAGACGACGGCTCGATTATCAGGATTGTTGTGCAGATTAACATCTTGGAAGGGAGAGCTGGTTATGTTTAATGGGTCGCGTTTCAGTCACTATTTCATATTCATTCCGTTGTTTGACAACAGAAACAATAAAATATACCAATGAAAACAGTTTTATTGAGAATTTAGCTTCATCAAAATGGGCACAGAGAGAGACAAACTAATGTAATAATAAATAATAAATGTACATTTAGCATTTTCAGAAGAGCTGGCCTGTCATGCAAAAATCTAAACATGTTTGTTTAAGTAAATTGCTCAGTGCAAAGAAAGAGAAGTAATGGGAACCTGGTATTTCTTTATTCTTTCTTTATGTGTCTAATAGACATGAACAAGTTCTTTGAAAAACATCTATGACCTTTGAAACATGTCTCGTCTTCATGCTCTATGTTGACTATGGTTTCAATATTAAACATACATTTGCATAAAGCATCCATATTTATCCATGCCCATAATGATTAGAGTATTACAAACTTGAAAAGTATTAATTTAAGGTACATTTAGAACAAATAAAAAAGGTGCGATTAATCGCAAGTTAACTCATGGCAAGCATGCGATTAATCGCCATTAAATTTTTTAATCGATTGACAGCCCTAATATATATATTATACGTGCAATAGATCATAGCTAACGTAGAAAAAGTAAGATCATGCTTAGAATTAAGACAAGTAAAATGAAATATTCATTCAAGACAAACTTTACTTATGCTACGTCATGGACCACAAAGGCACATCGTGTCTCTGAAAATGTGTGGTGATCTTCTAAATTATACAACTTAATCTAAATAAGAGCAAAGTCCTGGGGCCTGTACCATGAAGGTAGCTGAAACAAACTCGGGGTTACAGGATTAGTTTTGAGTTGACAAAACCAAACCGATGCAATCAGGCTTTATTGGTACCATGACACAGCTCATCAACTTTCTCTGTCAACTCAGGCTTTGATCATAAGCTATGATTAATCCACGAGCGCGTGCACATACCAAAGTGACGTTGGCACCGAACAACCAATCGCGTTCGATATGGAGAGAGTGAGAGCGATATATTTTTTCCGCGGAGGAGCAAGAGATAATCATTCAGAATTACGATTAATTTAAATATGTAGCCTATTACAAGCTCGAAACAATACGGTCTCTGCTGCCAAAGCAAGAGAAGACTGTTGGAGAAAGATTGCTGATTGCGTTAATATGTAAGCTAAACAAATAGGCTACGTTCTATATTAATGTAAAATTATGTATATATGTAGGCTATGAATGTATGTGTGTGTGAAATATAGCCTATATTTTTATAATATATAAAAATGTGCATGTATATAGCTACTAATAAAGATTAAAATTAATTGATTTTTAGATGCAACTCCAAACGTTCTTGGCAGCAGATAAAGACAACATATAAAAATATAATTCAAAGTAGCAAGTATTTACACATAACCACATAAGCCAGCACACACACACAGTCTCCCACACAGAGGTCAGTATGCAGCAGACAGAACACCAGAAACATAACCTGCTTTATGTGTCTAATAGATTACACACATTCTGCGCATGCGTCGCGAGTGAGCGCTGTGTTTGTGTTTGAAGCTCCGTCGACTTGATTCATAAATCGTTGATTTTGTTCTTTACACTAATTTAGAAACGAGCATTTTCTATTTTTCCAGCGTGTGAACATATCTCCGATACTACTCTCTATAAAAAACAATCGGATTGCTTTGATATCGCTAGTTATATCCAACTTTCCGAACTTCCGTTACTATCTCTAACGATAGCCCGCTAGCATTGCTCGCGTGGCCTCGCCTATCGACCGTCTTATTTACACTCGAATCACTGAAATCGCTCTGTTTGTGTTGGAGTTTGTGTTTGTGCTTCTAATCGCTTGTTGTGTTTGAAGTTTGTGTTTGTGCTTGTGCTTCTAATCGCTTGTTGTGTTTGAAGTTTGTGTTTGTGCTTGTGCTTCGAATCGCTTGTGGTGTGTGAAGTTTGTGTTTGTGCTTGTGCTTCGAATCGCTTGTTGTGTTTGAAGTTTGTGTCTGTGGTCGAACCGCTTTGGTTGTGTTTGGAGTTTGTGTTCGAATCGCTTAACTGTTAACGTTAGTTTGTGAGCGTGTGAACATATCTCCGATACTACTCTCTATAAAAAACAATCGGATTGCTTTGATATCGCTAGTTATATCCAACTTTCCGAATTTCCGTTACTATCTCTAACGATAGCCCGCTAGCATTGCACGCGTGGCCTCGCCTATCGACCGTATTATTTACACTCGAATCACTGAAATCGCTCTGTTTGTGTTTGAAGTTTGTGCTTGTGCTTCGAATCACTTGTTTGTTTTTGAAGTTTGTGTCTGTGTTCGAACCGCTTTGGTTGTGTTTGGAGTTTGTGTTTCGAATTGCTTAACTGTTAGTTTGTGAGCATGTGAACATATCTCCGATACTAACGTTACTCTCTATAAAAAACAATCGGATTGCTTTGATATCGCTGGTTATATCCAATATTCCGAACTTCCGTTACTATCTCTAACGTTAAGTTAGCCCGCTAGCATTTGCACGCGTGGTCTCGCCTATCAACCGTCTTATTTACACTCGAATCACTGGAAGGATACGGGTTCTATCCATGATTTCAGTCCTAAATTAGTAGTGATATTGGTAGCATCACTGCTAATTTATTGTTCATCTGTCATAATGGCGAATATATCGGATGTGTGTCTACCTCTGAGTGCAGGTGAGGACACGTTTGAGCTGCATTCGGTGCGGTTGGAGCTGGAGTCCGTGGAGAAGCAGATCCGTGATCTGCTGGGGAGGCAGGCCGAGCTGCGAGACCGACGATCAGCGCTTGAAGCATCACGCGCCGATGCTCACAAGTCAGTGGTTAGTAACTTTTCGACTCCGGCCTCCTCTACTCCGTGTATTTCTCTGCACAGGACCCGAGCACCCCTGGTTTCGTTTACCCCGACACCGACACAGCACCATGGACCCTGGATGATGCCACAGCGGAAGACACGAGCCAGGACCAGAGCAAGGACCTCTCCGCCCCTCCCGGTCTTCGAGATCTCCACCCGGAACCGCTTCTCCCCTCTTCGCGAGACGGAACGCGACGACGCTGTGATCATCGGCAGTTCCATGGTCCGGCATGTCCGCGCTACCTCAGGTAAAGGTATGGTGCGCACTCACTGCTTTCCTGGTGCTCGTGTTCTCGATGTCGCTGCGCAGGTCCCCGAGATCCTGAACGGTGACGAGCGCGTCGGAGCTGTCGTGCTGCACGCGGGGGTGAACGACATCAGGCTGCGGCAGACGGAGGTTCTGAAGAGGGACTACAGGAGCCTGATCGAGACGGTACGCAGAACATCGCCTGAAGCAAAGATCGTCGTGTCTGGACCGCTTCCCACGTACCGACAAGGACAAGAAAGGTTCAGTAGATTGTTTGCACTAAATGAATGGTTGATGTCATGGTGTAATGAACAGAGACTGCTCTTTGTAAATAATTGGAATCTGTTTTGGGAGCGACCTAGGCTCTACCGTGCTGATGGCCTGCACCCCAGCAGAATCGGAGCGGCTGTTCTGTCGGACAACATCTCCAAGACGTTACACACCATATGACTAGTAAGTCAAAGTCCAAATCACATTCTTTGCTGTCCCAAATTAATTGATATAAGTACCAGTGTAGAACACTATATAGAAACTGTGTCTATTCCTCGTTTAGTGAGGCCAAACAATAAATCTACTGCAGGATCTAAGAAAAATCTAATTGTGATTAAACCAGAAAATCTCAATATTAGTGAACAAAAACAATTTCTAAAGCTAGGTCTTCTAAACATTAGATCGCTTACACCTAAGGCGGTTATTGTAAATGAAATGGTCACTGATAATAGCTTTGATGTACTCTGCCTTACTGAAACCTGGCTTAAACCAAATGATTATTTCGGTCTTAATGAGTCCACTCCACCAGGATACGGTTATAAGCATGAGCCCCGTCTGATTGGTCGTGGCGGCGGTGTTGCAACAATCTATAGAGATATTCTTAATGTTACTCAGAAAACAGGCCACAGGTTTAATTCGTTTGAAGTACTTGTTCTAAATGTTACGCTCCTAGATGTAAGAAAGAAATCCCTATTATCTCTAGCCTTGGCTACCGTATATAGACCGCCAGGGCCTTACGCTGATTTCCTAAAAGAGTTTGCAGATTTTCTCTCAGATCTATTGGTCAATGCCGATAAGGCAATAATTGTTGGAGATTTCAACATACACGTTGATAACACAAATGATGCGTTAGGAGCTGCGTTTACAGATTTATTAAACTCCTTTGGGGTCAAGCAAAACGTTAGTGGTCCCACTCATCGTCTTAATCATACTCTAGATTTAATTATATCATATGGAACCGATCCAACCGATATAGATATTATACCGCAAAGTGATGATATCACTGATCATTACATGGTAACTTGCATACTACGTACGGCTGAAATGTGCCATGTTGCTCCACGTTATCGACCAGGCAGAACAATCCTTCCAACTACTATAGATAGATTCTTGAATAGCTTACCTGATCTATCTCCGCTCCTCAGTGAACCCAAACAAACAGAGGAACTAGAGGAAATGACTAGCAGTATGAGCACCATTTTCTCTAGTACATTAGAAACTGTTGCACCAATTAGATTAAAAAAGGTTAGAGAGAAAACTAAAGCACCATGGTACAACAGTGCTACGCATGTTATCAAGAGAGAAACTCGTAACTTAGAGCGCAAATGGAAACAAACTAATTTAGAGGTCTTTAGAATCGCGTGGAAAGACAGTATGTCACGTTATAAAAAGGCTCTAAAAGCAGCCAGGTCTGAGCATCTACGCAAACTAATAGAAAATAACCAAAACAATCCAAGGTTTTTATTTAACACCGTGGCTAGATTAACAAATAAACAGACATCACCTGAACAAAATATTCCGTTACATTTTAATAGTAATGATTTCATGAATTTCTTCACTGAGAAAATAGAAAGCATCAGAAACACAATTGTAAATGTACAATCTTTGACAGCGTCTTATGATTCAGCCTCAATTATCGCCCCTCAAGAACAACTACAGCGCTTTACAACTATAGGACAGGAAGAGCTAAATAAACTTATAACTGCATCTAAACCAACAACATGTTTATTAGATCCAATACCCACTAAACTACTGAAAGAAGTGTTACCTGTAGTGGAAGAGCCTCTTCTCAATATTATTAACTCGTCTCTATCTTTAGGACATGTTCCAAAAACATTCAAGCTGGCAGTTATAAAACCTCTTATTAAGAAACCACAATTAGATCCAAATAACCTAGCAAATTACAGACCCATTTCAAATCTTCCATTTATGTCTAAAATACTAGAAAAAGTTGTGTCCGCTCAATTGTGCTCTTTCTTGCAAGAAAACGATATCTATGAAAAGTTTCAGTCAGGATTCAGGCCACATCATAGCACAGAAACTGCGCTGGTTAAAATTACAAATGATTTACTTTTAGCTTCTGACCAAGGCTGTATCTCAATACTAGTTTTACTCGATCTTAGTGCTGCGTTTGACACTATAGATCATAAAATACTCTTAGATCGACTTCAAAATTACACTGGTGTTCAGGGACAGGCATTAAGCTGGTTTAGATCGTACCTATCAGACCGTTACCATTTTGTCCATTTAAATGGGGAAAAATCAAAGATAACATCAGTAAATTATGGAGTGCCACAGGGATCTGTATTAGGCCCCCTGCTATTCTCAATTTATATGCTGCCACTTGGTAATATTATAAGAAAACATGGAATAAGTTTCCACTGTTATGCTGATGACACTCAATTATATATTTCATCTAGACCAGATGATAACACTAAATTATCTAAAATGACAGAGTGTGTTAAAGATATAAAATATTGGATGACGTGTAATTTTCTTCTATTAAATTCAGATAAAACGGAGGTATTACTGATTGGTCCAAAAAACTGCCCACAAAACCTCTTACAATACAACCTTAATCTAGATGGACGTCCTGTTACTTTATCCTCTACAGTAAAAGACCTGGGTGTTATACTAGACCGCAACTTGTCTTTTGAAAATCATATTTCAAATGTCACAAGAACAGCCTTTTTCCACCTTAGAAACATTGCTAAGCTACGTAATATGCTATCAGTTTCTGATGCAGAAAAGTTAGTTCATGCATTCATGACCTCGAGACTAGATTACTGTAATGCTCTATTAGCTGGTTGTCCTGCATCCTCAGTAAACAAGCTACAGTTAGTCCAAAATGCAGCTGCTAGAGTTCTTACTAGGTCAAGAAAATATGATCATATAACACCAATTTTATCATCTCTACACTGGTTACCTATTAAGTTCCGTATCAATTACAAAGTATTGTTACTGACCTATAAAGCCCTAAATGGTTTAGCTCCTGTATATTTAAGAGATCTTCTATCGCCATATATTCCATCGCGCTCTTTAAGATCGCTAAATTCGAGGCTTCTGGTCGTACCTAGGATATCTAAGTCCACTAAAGGAGGGAGGGCGTTTTCACATCTAGCTCCTAAACTCTGGAATAGCCTTCCTGATACTGTCCGAGGCTCAGACTCAGTCTCCCAGTTTAAAACTAGATTAAAGACGCATCTCTTTAGCCAAGCATTCACATGATGCATCTCATACCTTTTATACTACAGTTAAATCAGATCAAATGCATTCGCATTAAGAACAGCAGCTACGCTAATTATTTCCCATCTGCCTTTTTTTGTTGTTATCTCGGGACGCCTGTCCCGAGATAACTCAAATAGAGTTTGTCAGCTCCAGTTAGTATCCAGCCTCTCATGGAGACTTCAGATGCCCCAACGCCTGTGATGAGACGACTCGACGCCTGTGAAGAGACGACCCAACGCCGGCGATATGTTATGCCCTAAATTTCATGATTAACTAACTGTATTTTTGTATGTATATTTTTGAAATGCATTTTCTGTAAAGCTGCTTTGAAACAATGTGTATTGTGAAAAGCGCTATACAAATAAACTTGAATTGAATTGAATTGAATTTATAACAGTTATGCTTTATATTGGCCTACTTTTATTTTTTAGGGTGGAGGAAATGATGAAGACACTCTGTCTGTGTTCTGAGACAGTTGCTGAGGTGAATGCACTGGGCTTTTTATTAAGGCAAACATTTGAATGTGTGGCATAAAACAGGGACTGGCCCTTACACATCTCTTTTATTGTAGGATTTTTCACAACCTGTCCCAGAAACGGAAGCCTCTACCTCAACAGGCTTCAGAAGAAATGTGGACAAGGTAAGGATTTAAAACCATTGACATAAATTACAGGTGTTTGTCAAGGAACTTTTTGTGAGTTGATTAGCCTCCAGAAAACTTGTAATAATTGTGGTGGAAACTTGTAAACTTGTTTGTGGTGGAATTATGTTTCAGGTGTAAACAGACTCAGTCAGGGCCCTTTACAAAAGGAGCCTATAGAGCTAGACTGCACACAAAATGAGCCTATAGAGACTGCACACTAAAGGAGCCTGACTGTGAGCTGAGGAGGCTCCACGTTTAAAAAATAAATAAACTGGAGATCAAACAGCTGGATTAAACTGTATGTGAACTTATTTAACCAAGTAACACTTTAGCATGAATATTTATTAATGCAACTTTATCTTGTCTCTTTCTTCCCCCCATCCCACAAAACCAATAAAAAGTTTGAGACCTATCTGCAGTTTCAATGTGCTTTTATTAAGTGTAATATTGTATGGTGATTGCATCTACACCTGCACCAGCTGGGTGGTCAAGTGGCCCTGTCTGAGGGTCATCATGATGGTTATTTTGTAGGTTGCAAATTAACAGTGTTTTGTACTGTACCAAATTTAACTTGCTTTCCTCAAAGTGCTGACACAACACAGACTCACAGAAAGTAGATCATTGTTATATCTGTTAATGTTACTATTAATTTAAAGATTCATCTCACAGAAAATAATAATTTCACATGCTCACATCATCTCTACCTGAACATTAAGGGTGAAAGGACTTTCTATTAACATAATCTTCCTAATGTTCTAGAGAAGTGGAGATTGCAACATGTGTGCAGGCTATTGCTCCAATGACTCTAGGGAATTCATAAGATTAACCGAATAATAAAAAATAAAAAAATATTTTAAAACAATTCTTAACATGTACTGTAGTACATTTGTGAAATTAGCTTTTTGAAAAAAATAATAATACTTGTTCATGTGATGTCACCCTATCAATATATCTTACCCGCAATTTTATAAAAGCCCTCTTTTATGGACATGTTCGATATATGTCCGGGGAACATTATAAATGAAACTATTACTCCTGCAGAGCGAGGACCACCTTGCGAATAGTTCGACAAACCCCTAGATTCTGTGCATCACCGATCGTGCAAGTATGTAGGCACCACTTGCAAAAAAACGCAACACAATACCATTTGCGGTACAGTAATGAATTCGACGTGTTAAATTCTTTATGTGCGGCTCAAGAAGTTCGCAAAGATAAGAAATTCCTTCCGCAGAAAATCTGTATCTTTCATACCTATCAGGAAAGGCAAGGGGATTTTGTCTGGCTAAAAACTCTTTCTCTACGATGTGCTCATCTAACAATTTGCGCTGAGATGTCCACAGAATTTGGAAGAAAATGTAAAGCCATTGCAACAGACACTGGGAATTAGTTACGTCACCTATGAAGACTGAAAATTGACTGTTTAATGATATTTTTTAGTATTATTTTTCTTTATTAATTTTCTTTATAATTTCATAATGTATTTTGTGAAGTCAGACTATGTTTGTACATGTGTACTGAGCAGAGAGCTGGTAGAGCTATATTTTGCTTGGAGGTATGTGTACTATGTAACATGTTCTTTAGAGGGAAAGGAATGTTTCCACTGATGCAAGCATATCACCAAAGTAAACAACAAGGATAGTTCTTAATATGGAGGTGACGTGTACAAATGACATATACGTTCCAATTTTAAGAAGCTCAAAGCAACATGTTTGTTACCTTACATGGAAGTTGTAAGTCTGTATGTGATGTATATAAGCTAGATCTTACTGCACCACTTCAGAGAAACACGGAGAAGCATTAAGGCATGATGAGGGGTTGAGAGGAAGGAGGAAACATAGAGATTATGGGGTAAGGGAGGAGAAACCCAGAAACCATTTACATCTAGCATGATGAGGTGAGAAGATAGATAATGGGGAATAGAGAAATCTAGAATGAAGACCTTCTCTCATGTAGCCTTATTCTTATATGCCTGTGTTTCTCTCTGTCTGACACATGACACATGTTCAAATAATAAATCTCTTGGCAATATATCAGGTGTAGCTTCCGTGATTCAACAATTATGGGGGAAGCATGATTTTTAGAATCTAGTTTGGCGTCACGAACAGGATTGCATCGTCAGGCGTTTGTCTCAGTCATTCCAGGTAAGACTTTTTCTTTTCTAAAAAGTTTTAAGTCTGCCTGATGATTTGAGACATTGACTGAAACTGCTTAAAAGAACTGTGTTATTTTAAGTACCAGATGTATTGCCAAAGAATATATGTGTCAGACATAAATTAAAACAATTAAAATTAAGGAAAATTTAATTAAATTAAGTTATTCAATTTAATTTGACTTATTTGAGTTTCTCTGAAAAGTAAACCTCTAAAACTATTTGATATGCTGGGATGGAGATGGATCTTTTTTAGAAAGAAGACCATTTAGTCGAATATTTAGAATTAGCTGTAAAGCGATTTAGCAATTAGCTTGTTATGACTGGGAGGTGGTTGGACTATGATGAGACTGTAAAAACGATGGCAGAAAAATCTCTACATATTTCCAACACACCGAAGAATCGTTTCAGAAGGGAACGAGGATAGTGTGACAAGCGGTGATTTATAGCGGTTTAAAGTGGCGGGTCTGTGCTCCGGGTTAGCTCAGTGCAGTATATAGAGATACAAAGAAACCCTAAAACGTTTAAATACGCAGAGGATTGAACCCTAAGAAGGGTATCAATGAAAATAGGAGCTAGAATCGTGGGCAATTTTGATTTTGACCGTAAAGCTGTTCAAATATTTGAGGATACTAATCTGAATTAAACTTAAATAAAAAGAAAATTAAAATAAATTAATCTGAGATAAAAAAATAAAAAGAAAGAAGAAAAAAGAAACTGATTTGAGTTAAACTGAAAAGGAGGGAAAAAGATAACTGAGTGAGAAGGGAGTAGCAGCCCCTTCCTTTGGAATCTATACCCTCCTTTAGACAGACACACAGAGATATAAATAGAAAGCCTGTTGCTTCTCTAGTAAACACAGAGAGTGGTAAAATGACCGAAAGTAATTGTATAGCAAAACATTATCTTCGGGGTATTTGAAGAGAAGAACAGAAACAAGCTAAGCTTTTGAACAGAAATTTCTGGTGTTAATGTGGGTTTAAAAGTAAATAATTGTTTAACATTACAAAATTTAAGTTTTTGTCTAAAAAGAACAAGAGATAAAAAATAAGATCATAAGATTAAAGTTTAGGAATTACTTTGAGGAAAGATCTATGATAATAGTTGTATAGTTAATTGACAAGTACAAGCTGATGAAAATTATACATAATGACTCCAAAAGAATGTGAGTTGGAAAATATATAGGAAACAATTAAAATATAATGAAGATGTTTATTTGAAAACATGTCATTTCTGACTAAGTCAGAGTAAAAAGTTAGTAAAATGAAATTATAAAAAGTTATGAAAATGCAGAATTACTCTGAGGCATTCTGGACTTTCTCTCAGAGTCTTTCTCTCATTCAAAGTCAGTTAGATTCTGATATTTGAGCCTGTGGCATAAGTAACAAGCTATTCATAGTACAGCACAGTGTCTCAGTTGGAGATTATAGACACAGAGATTTTAAAAGAAATGATACATTCAATTGGGAGTAAATGTTTTAAGAATGATAATCTACCTTGAATGATAGAGGTGAGAATTTTTATTTGTTTATCCCATGACCAGTAACTTCTTTGTCTCATCTTTGTCTTCACCATGAACAGGGCGGATGGTACCGGTTATTGATGTAACAGAACATTGCATTTAATGGACGGTTGTAATAACTAGATTCACCAAGTATAAACTCAGCATTGATATGTTGATGTTTGAAGATGTCGAATGGATTTTGGTGATTAAATACTGTCATTAATTTTGTCTCCATGTTTACACTATTAGGCATTCCAAATGGCTCTGATGGCTCTTGAATGAACTTTCCTGAGCTCCAGAACATACCTGTTAAAATTTCCTAATGGGAAAGAGCGGTTACAGTGAGCATGAGGTGATTTCTCAAAGACAGGCAAGATTCTCTAATGGCCAACGGAGGACTTCCTAGGCAGGGTGTCACCGCCACTGGGCACCAACCCTGAAGGGGGGTGTTTATGTGAGATGGGTATGGTTGAGCAGATGTTTGTTAGGCCAACAGCATCATTGAGGGTTGTCTGCCCAAAAATGTGAGCTCTCCAATGCCTGATCACCAGAAACCGCATTCCTTGGATGTGACAAGTGTCATAACTTGATATAACTATGTCAGGGGGAACACCCTGAGGAAAGGAGATTATTTACAAAAGAGCCGATGGGAAAGAGTTTTCAAGAACTAGCCGAGACCATGAGGGTGATTGTCATTAGTTCTGTGGAGATTAAAACAAACATTGTTCATTTATTTTAGAAATATAATGTTATTTGCCTTATGGACAACATTGTCTAAAGTATTAGATCCTGAATCATATGTGAATTATTATGTCTACCATAGTTTTCACTTTTGCAGATCATTAGACATGGCATTTGGACAATTACAAGACATGGTGTTGTTAAAGATGAAGATTGTTTTTGCTAACTCAAGAGAGGTCTGGATAATAGGGGATCAATTCATTCATTATTTAAATTAAAGATAACTTTAGAAATGCTCCTTTGATAACAAATGGGTAGATCCGAGAATGGGACATAAGGAGTGAAATAAGAGATTTTACACATTCTACATTACTTACAAAACACAACCTCACAAACAATGAACACCCGCTTACTGATTTTCAACCCTAAGGGATAGGATCCTTTAACATCAACGTTTATTTTAGTTTATTATTTTGGAGCCGGGAACTTGAAGTAGTTAAGTACTTACTTAACGAGTCAAGGCATCGGTGAAGACTTATTAATTTTTCTTTTCTTAGATGATTGGGGTTAATTTTAGATGCTTACACATAGATGTTAAAGACACATAGTATACGGGGACATACCATGGGTTGGGGTCATTTGTTTGTTTTGTTTTCCTTTGTGTTTTTTTGTTTTGTGTTTTCCTTTTGTTTCCATTGTATCTTTATTTTGTTTATTTTGTTTTTCTATCGTATCTTTCTTTGGTCTGCTTTTCCTTTTCCTCACTATCGCTTCATTAGGTGGCCACTGGTGGAGTGAAGGTGTGGAACTGACTGTCGTAGTTCCAGTGGAGGGACTGAAGACTGAAAATTGACTGTTTAATGATATTTTTTAGTATTATTTTTCTTTATTAATTTTCTTTATAATTTCATAATGTATTTTGTGAAGTCAGACTATGTTTGTACATGTGTACTGAGCAGAGAGCTGGTAGAGCTATATTTTGCTTGGAGGTATGTGTACTATGTAACATGTTCTTTAGAGGGAAAGGAATGTTTCCACTGATGCAAGCATATCACCAAAGTAAACAACAAGGATAGTTCTTAATATGGAGGTGACGTGTACAAATGACATATACGTTCCAATTTTAAGAAGCTCAAAGCAACATGTTTGTTACCTTACATGGAAGTTGTAAGTCTGTATGTGATGTATATAAGCTAGATCTTACTGCACCACTTCAGAGAAACACGGAGAAGCATTAAGGCATGATGAGGGGTTGAGAGGAAGGAGGAAACATAGAGATTATGGGGTAAGGGAGGAGAAACCCAGAAACCATTTACATCTAGCATGATGAGGTGAGAAGATAGATAATGGGGAATAGAGAAATCTAGAATGAAGACCTTCTCTCATGTAGCCTTATTCTTATATGCCTGTGTTTCTCTCTGTCTGACACATGACACATGTTCAAATAATAAATCTCTTGGCAATATATCAGGTGTAGCTTCCGTGATTCAACAATTATGGGGGAAGCATGATTTTTAGAATCTACACCTATGTTTCTTTGCTCACAGCTGATTGGGCAAACTTCAGTCTGAGATCTCGAATCCAGAACTTAACCTGCCCCGGAGCAGGTTAGCCGTGCAGCGTAAGATACCATGGCAACGAACACAGATTAAAGCCGAGCTACTTTCATAGTACCTAAAACCCAGGGTTGACGGAAACTAAGCTGAAACATAGCCGGCTTCATGGTATAGGCCCCTGGGATTTCTTAAAAACAAAAAAAACATTGTGACAAACTTTGACAAAAAAAATGTTATGTCGCATGGACAAAAATACTGTGTTAGAAATATTTTTGAAATGTTAAGTGTTTATATATATATATATATATATATATATATATATATAATTTTGTATTTATTAATTTAGCTAAAACTATGTTTAAATAGTTTGAATACATTTTAGTAACATATTTGTTATTATTCATTGAGTTATATACTTTATTTATATTCATTTAATAAACAAATATAGATTAGTTAATTTATGGAACAAACTTAGGTGAGTGCAAAACAGCTTAGAAAATATATTAAATTATTTATTTATTTATTTTTTAAAATGTAAAAATTCAGTTTTCTGTGATGGTCGTGTTTAGGTGTATGGGATAGAATATGCTGTTACAGTACAAAAATCATTATGGCTATGGTTATATTGATTACATTTTACTTTAGGTCACCGTTAAACAAAATCATTACAGTAATCTTCTAAAAGATAAATAGATTATACGAATGTATTAAAACTTTAAATATTTTATTTAAACAATCTTTTCATTTTAAAAGATCATATTTAATCTTTTACGATTATGCCTTGAAATAAATTTAGTAGGAACAAAACTTTGGCTCTGTCACCTTATTTCCTGAAGCCAACATTATTGTCAAGTAACGTATTTCTCTGAAGATGTGATGGGATCGGAAGGACTGTATCATTTGACTGGTCTTTAAAAGGTTGTGGCCACCAGGGGCATCGATTAGAATGCAGACAAGATGTTCCGTTTAGGTGTTTTATTGAGATAAAGGTTTACATGTGTGTGGTTCTGAAATAGAGATACAGGTATAAATCAGTAAATGTAGACTCTCTATATAAATATCAAATACTTATTACATGCCTAGCAGGTATATAATAAAAAAAAAACACAATCGAGAGATTAAATTATAATTGTGTTATGTATGACTTAAATGCAGTGTTATAATAAATGATAATAAATGCAGTGTTATATAAACTTAGAAGTGCAGTATCCCTGTTCAAAGATACATTTGCTGCACATTAACTGCAACAATATACAACATGCTAAATTGAGCTGAACATATAATAATTATGAGCTGCAGAGTTACTCCTTAACATAAACAATGTTACACATTGTGCAAGAACAGCATACATTATTTCAATTGAGACACGAAAGGCTTGCAGAGGGTGGGAGGGAGCAGCATGTGCCACACACACACACACACACACACACACACACACACACACACACACACACACACACACACACACACACAAGTGCGCGTGCCCCTCTGACTCAGAGGATGACGTGAGAGAGAAACACTTCAGGATCTTTTGTATTACAACTTTAAATGTATGGACATCTATGTGTTAGGAACTACTTGTTCAACTCTCTAAAAAATGTAAGATGATTTTATTTCTTTTTTGTTTATCTAAAACTAAAATAACTGGATAAGTAGATTTTTAGTAAGATATTTACGGAGCCCCAAAAGGGACGTGGTGGTGGAAAAAAAATTAGGGTGGGAGAATTTTTTTTTTCCAAATCTTTTGCATTCCCTCGCAAAACTTTTGCGTTCCCCCGAGAAACTTTGCGTTCCCTCGCAAAACTTTTGCGTTCCCTCGCAAAGATATTTGCGTTCCCACACAAAATGTTTGCGTTCCCTCGCAAAGTTATTTGCGTTCCCACGCAAAGTTATTTGCGTTCCCACGCAAAACTTTTGCGTTCCCTCGCAAATAAGTTTGCGTTCCCACGCAAATAAATTTGCGTTCCCACGCAAAACCTGTTGTGAGCTCGGACAGACACTTCCTGTTTAATGTCCCGCTGGCAGTGTTTCAGAGCTCCGTACGTTAATGGAGCGTTTCATAGTGTTTGAACTTGGACTCAAATATAAAGAAATGCAGTCAGTGCTTAACTCAAGGAGTTCAGTGAAGTTGGCAATATATTCACATAGGCTATTCGAACTTCCCGGATCAATATTCTTGAGCTAAACGTTGTTAAAACACAAACAACACCTATTTACAATCACAGTAACCTAGACAACGAGCTACAACCCAATTCTCCTCAAAACTAGCTTTATAATATAGGCTAAATGGATCTCTATGAGCAGTCGGCTGAGAGACAATTCCGAAGGGACCGTCTGCAAAGTGCAATATAACCCAAGAAACGACTACAGCATCAACTCATAGTCAAAAATACAAAAATAACCATTAATTTCAATGTTACAAACTGTAGTGCCACCCAATTCAGTTTACACATCAATGGTCACCCACTGGTCATACTACACTGCTTTTGCACATTTTATATTATGAAAAATATCCAATAACTTCACTGTAACACACCAAATTTAGTTCACACATCACTGCTCTAATGTTGGTTATGCAACACTTAGTTTGGGATGTAATTGCACATAAAAAAAATAAGTAGGCCTATTCTTTAAACAAATTATATTGGTACCGTGTGTACACAGCTAACATAATAGTTACAACCATAGCTTTTGCATTATATTTGCTTACTGAATTTGATGGCATTACATTGTATAACAGTGTGAAGTTATTGATTTTATTTCATAATAAATAATCATAAAAATTATGCATTTTTTATCAAACTAAGTATTGTAGTATAACCAGCAGGAGAGCAGTGATGTGTGAACTGAATTTGGTGACAGTACAGTGTATCACAGTGAAGCTATTGATGTTTAATAATATAAAATGTGCAGACCGGTCTGGGGATTTGCACTTTGCAGACGGCCCCTTATTCAGACTTGTCTCTCAATTGGCTGGTTTGAGACAAATTTATATTATAAAGCTCGTTTTGAGGAGAATTGGGTTGTAGCTCGTTGTCTAGGTTACTGTGATTGTAAATAGGTGTCGTTTGTGTTTTAACAACGTTTAGCTCAAGAATATTGATCCGGGAAGTTCGAATAGCCTATGTGAATATATTGCCAACTTCACTGAACTCCTTGAGTTAAGCACTGACTGCATTTCTTTATATTTGAATCCAAGTTCAAACACTAAGAAACGCTCCATTAACGTACGGAGCTCTGAAACACTGCCAGCGGGACATTAAACAGGAAGTGTCTGTCCGAGCTCACATTTCTTTGCGAGGGAACGCAAACGTTTTGCGTGGGAACGGAAATAACTTTGCGAGGGAACGCAAACATTTTGCGTTCGAACGCAAATATATTTGCGAGGGAACGCAAAAGTTTTGCGAGGGAACGCAAAGTTTCTCGGGGGAACGCAAAAGTTTTGGAAAAAAAAATGTTCTCCCATCCTAAAAAAAATTCCACCACCACGTCCCTTTAGGAGCTCCGTAGATATTTTTATTTTATATTATATTTAATTTTATAAGCATTTCATACTTTAAAAGAATTTTTTTTCAACTTTAGTCAGTGTG
The DNA here is from genome assembly GCF_949152265.1 of Phoxinus phoxinus. Taxonomy (NCBI): domain Eukaryota; kingdom Metazoa; phylum Chordata; class Actinopteri; order Cypriniformes; family Leuciscidae; genus Phoxinus; species Phoxinus phoxinus. Next base: position 19,803,450 of record NC_136894.1, on the reverse strand, counting down.
AAGTATATGATATATATATATATATATATATCAACTACAGCGCTTTACAACTATAGGACAGGAAGAGCTAAATAAACTTATGACTGCATCTAAAACAACAACATGTTTATTAGATCCAATACCCACTAAACTACTGAAAGAAGTGTTACCTGTAGTGGAAGAGCCTCTTCTCAATATTATTAACTCGTCTCTATCTTTAGGACATGTTCCAAAAACATTCAAGCTGGCAGTTATAAAACCTCTTATTAAGAAACCACAATTAGATCCAAATAACCTAGCAAATTACAGACCCATTTCAAATCTTCCATTTATGTCTAAAATACTAGAAAAAGTTGTGTCCGCTCAACTGTGCTCTTTCTTGCAAGAAAACGATATCTATGAAAAGTTTCAGTCTGGATTCAGGCCACATCATAGCACAGAAACTGCGCTGGTTAAAATTACAAATGATTTACTTTTAGCTTCTGACCAAGGCTGTATCTCAATACCAGTTTTACTCGATCTTAGTGCTGCGTTTGACACTATAGATAAAAAAATACTCTTAGATCGACTTCAAAATTACACTGGTGTTCAGGGACAGGCATTAAGCTGGTTTAGATTGTACCTATCAGACCATTACCATTTTGTCCATTTAAATGGGGAAAAATCAAAGATAACGTCAGTAAATTATGGAGTGCCGCAGGGATCTGTATTAGGCCCCCTGCTATTCTCAATTTATATGCTGCCACTTGGTAATATTATAAGAAAACATGGAATAAGTTTCCACTGTTATGCTGATGACACTCAATTATATATTTCATCAAGACCAGATAATAACACTAAATTATCTAAAATGACAGAGTGTGTTAAAGATATAAAATATTGGATGACGTGTAATTTTCTTCTATTAAATTCAGATAAAACGGAGGTATTACTGATTGGTCCAAAAAACTGCCCACAAAACCTCTTACAATACAACCTTAATCTAGATGGACGTCCTGTTACTTTATCCTCTACAGTAAAAGACCTGGGTGTTATACTAGACCGCAACTTGTCTTTTGAAAATCATATTTCAAATGTCACAAGAACAGCCTTTTTCCACCTTAGAAACATTGCTAAGCTATGTAATTTGCTATCAGTTTCTGATGCAGAAAAGTTAGTTCATGCATTCATGACCTCGAGACTAGATTACTGTAATGCTTTATTAGCTGCTTGTCCTGCATCCTCCGTAAACAAGCTACAGTTAGTCCAAAATGCAGCTGCTAGAGTTCTTACTAGGTCAAGAAAATATGATCATATAACACCAATTTTATCATCTCTACACTGGTTACCTATTAAGTTCCGTATAAATTACAAATTATTGTTACTGACCTATAAAGCCCTAAATAGTTTAGCTCCTGTGTATTTAAGAGATCTTCTATCGCCATATAATCCATCGCGCTCTTTAAGATCGCTAAATTCGAGGCTTCTGGTCGTACCTAGGATAACTAAGTCCACTAAAGGAGGGAGGGCGTTTTCACATCTAGCTCCTAAACTCTGGAATAGCCTTAGATATTGTCCGAGGTTCAGACTCGCTCTCCCAGTTTAAAACTAAATTAAAGACGCATCTCTTTAGCCAAGCATTCACATGATGCATCTCATACCTTTTATACTACAGTTAAATCAGATAAAATGTATTCATATTATGAACAGCAGCTACGCTAATTATTTCCCATCTGCCTTTTTTGTTGTTATCTCGGGACGCCTGTCGCCTGGAGGGTGGGTCCTGACTCCTGTGACACACACACATCCTGTATACCCCTTTTTGACTTTCAAACGAACAAAAACCATCCGTCAAACTATCTATAAAATTAACTAGCTGTCAAAACACACTCACATGATGATATATAATAGGAATGGTTAAAAGGGCAAACTAACTGTCAAAACACACATTCGCGCGTGCCCCTGTGCTTTGAGAGAGAGACATCCTGATCCATGAGTTAGAGCCCAGGCAGGGCAAACGCCTGTGTGAAAAGACCCCCTTCAGGATAAAAAAACAGGATATATGGACGCAGAGACCGTCAAGACTTACAAAGATGATTTTTATTTTATCTAAACATTGCAATTTTGTCAGCCATTCATAAGCTGTATGTTCTCTTCATCTCTCTAAACATTTAACATTTAACACTTTTTTGTGACTCTATTTTATTTAAACTGAAATGGTTGGTTCAGTATATTTTTTTAGTAAGCTATTTTATAATCATTAAACTTTTGTGAGGTAGATTTTCATTTATATTATTTTTAAAGAACAGAATGTTTTTCAACGTTTGTTTGAGATACACTTCACAGTTTTTTTCTCAGTTTCACAGTACAGCCCGGATACGCTCAGGAATATGGTGGGTGGGAGCGACGCACAGGATTCAAACGATCAAAAACCACATGAAATATAATTGCAACTTCAAAAGCCTCAACTAACGGTCAAAACCAAGACGTATTACCCACTTCAAAAGCCCAAAGCTTCTGTCAAAACCATGATATATAATAGGGAGGGGCAACAGGTCAAACTAACTGTCAAACCACATGATCGATGGCTAGGAAGGTCAAAAGTTAACCCTCTGATCCCCTATACCGGAAGGGGCGGGATAACCATAAGGTCAAAGGTCAAAGGTCAAAGCCATTAATCATTTTGACATAAGCCGTATCATATAACTACGCGATCTCTATTTATAACAAAGGGTATGAAGTCCTGTTTTGATTCTGCATGTTGTCATTTGCACTCTCTACACAAATTACAATATTACTTGCTGAAGCATCTATATTGTAAAACAGACACCGTAGATTGACATTAAACCCTTAGAACTTTCAAATCATGTATAATTTGTTATCATTCTTAATATTTTTAGACAATATTCGATATAGTGAGTGTATACCATGGTAAACAAAGTGACGTCAAGCCCAACGTCAGGACAGTTAGCATCAAGAGGTTAAGTGTCAGGGCTTTTAAGACCAAGGGGCCTCAGGCCATATATTTGGGGGAGTTTGTCTCATTTTTTTATTTATTTATTTATTTATTAACCTCTAATTTTAGGTTTTAAACATAACAGATTGACAGATTTGCTCTTTTTTTGCTCAAAGCTCTTTTTGTCCTTTTGATCAATAAATAAGTAAGGTCTATGGTCTGGTCTATTGCGTTTCCCTACATTAGAAATATAACAGTGAAATTACCAATTAAAAAGATGGGAAAGAGACATGAGATTTCAAGCACAGTCAAGTGGCATATAATATGGGACTTTTATCAATAAACTGGGTCAAAATACTGTTACTTCACATTGCGAAAGCAGAATAAAACGAACCCAAAAATAACCCAAATCAAAGTAATTGATAAAATTTGATTACAAGAGCTATTGCCAAATAAATTCTTGTGATGTCAATGTCACATAAAACCTATCAAACATTACAATATTTAACCCTCTGGAGTCTAAGGTGTTTTTGGGGTCCTTGAGATGTTTTGACATGACCTGATATTTGTATTTTTTTCAGTTGCTTATAAACATATTAATGGCAAAGGTGTAATTACACTCTATTTAGCACGAACATGTCTATCATAATATGTGAGCAACATGCATGTACATGTTTGCATTTTTGAGAGAATATTATTTATGCGTGGTTATTCAAAATACTCAAACTTAAATGTTCTGATATAAGACCACAAACGACAAACTTCACATATTCCCACAATACTTTTGACTAATGGATGTTGTCGGCTAAAGTGTTTACTTTAAAATGATCTGAAAATCATCCGGGCTAATCGTTCACATTAAACAATAGATTGATTTAAATTTAGTTTGGAAAGGCAATATGCAGGTGGGCGTGAATGATCCAACAAGGTCATGAATAATGTCCTCATTCCCACCTGAAGACAAAGACCTGCTAATGCTGCATACTAATGAGCAATTCATAGGTGTCACTGAGCCACAAGATGCAAAGACAACACACACACACATATACACACACACACACACATATATATATATATATATATATACATACACACACACACACACACATATATATATATATATATATATATATATATATATATATATATATATATATATATATACACACACACACACACACATACACATACATATATATATATAACTACAGAATTGGTTCAGAGTTGGAAACATCTTGAAAAAAGTGTATTTTTCCACAAACTGTGTATGCTTGCAAATTGTATAATATCCAAGGTAAACATTTCTAGTAATTGTGCAGTTAATTCTCATTCGTATTTTCAGAAAGTTTTGGATAGGCTATCCTCTCCCCAAATTTGTCACTAATAAAACACAAAAATAATTTAAAGACAAGGCTTATATTGATATTTTAAGATTTTGTTTGCACCTTGTAAATTAGGTTTTGATGTGGCAGTAAAAACTTTATAATATATCCAAAACGAAATGTTGTCTTTCATATTTCGTCTGTAACATATTGTCTTTTATAGGCTAATATATATTAGGGCATAAATGTTAATTTGCAGTTTAATATGTTGCTTATCCAAAGACATTTTATTTCAACGTATTCAGTCGATTTTTACTCATCTCAGTAGGCAATATAGATAGTTTCATTCACACACAGACACGCGCAGCTGTAGTAGCTAAACAACAACATGCGTCTGTGCCGTTCATTCATTCAAACACAGAAACGCGATTCAAATGTAAACGGTCTTTGGCCCTGTCCCAAATGGCACACTCCGGACTTGTGGACTTCCTCAGAGTCCACACTTTGGTGACGTCATGTAGTGCAGACCTATAGGGCCCTTGGCGCGAGTCCACGAGGGCGCATTGAGAGGTATTTTTGGGACAGACTCGATCGCCACGCCGGAAAGCGTGAAGGAAGACGGTCCGGTTGTTGTTTAAATATTATATTTCTACATTTACATATGATTCAGTAAAGCCCTGATATTCGGTTATATTTATTTAATGAATCATAATGTGATTGTAGCCTATTATTCAGTGCACTATTTATGTTTATATTAAATATAAATATATATATTTATGTTTGTGACATCAACCACCATATATTTGTATAAACTGTAGGTAACAACTGGTAAAATGTACGCATAGGTCATAAAAACCATAATGATATTTACACTTAAATATTTTCTTCTCATGTTAACGTGAGCGAAAGCTCCTCCCATTCGTTGTCTGATTGGCCTTTCGCAAATTCGCAAGGATTTCTGGGTAGTTAAAGTGCGTGAAGCCTGCATCTATGCGGGCTTCGCGGAAGACTTCGCGGACCCTTCAAGGGTACAAAGGGGGCGCTGCTGAGCACACTTCAGAGCGGTAAAATGATGAATGGGACGTTCTATGGACTCGTAGACTCAGCGAGCACGCGCATTTTAAGTCCACGAGACCGAAAGTCCACATGAAGTGCGTCATTTGGGACAGGGCCTTTTGCGGTTTACAGACACCATTTCATATCGCGATTAGAACAAAGCACTTACTGATGATCTGCAGCTGGATCCATTGTTAGGCTACTCCAGCACGTTTGAGGTAAAATTTCCAGGATTATCACGATATTATTATTCCTCACAGCGAGTGTGTTGTCCAGCTGTTGTAGGCGTTGACTGGTTTGCATGTGTTGCTTCAGTTTGAATAGCGCGCGCGCTCTCCATGGGCGTGTCATATTAGCAGAGTAATGAGCTGCCAGAACGATAATGAGACCGGCTGATCTCTCGCTCTTTATATATAGATTACATAAACAGAGAATATTTCTTTTAGTTTTGAATTAGATAATTTAAAACTAAACACTTAAATGATTACAGAGATATATAGCTCATGTCTGAGTGAATAGTATTCGCTGAGTTTTGTTTGAGTTTAGAGAAGTGCTTCAGAAAAAAAGTTCACGGAGACGGAGAGGCAGAAAGCACTCCCTGTTTACTTTCTTTATTTTACAAAAGCACAATGTTTTATTTCGATTGTAAGTGGACACATAAAAAAGTAGATATTTAACAGCTTATTTTTTCATATTTCTTAAGGCTGTATGACCAAAACTGACGGAGTATTTTAGGTCTATTTTGCTGCTATGTAAAAAAAAACGAGCAAAATGCGCCCGCGCGTTTGCCGACCTCAGGGGGTTAAAGTAAAGTAAAAAACAGAATAAAATAAAAAAAATGTAGCAACCCAGGTCATCAGAGTGTTAGACGATTCATATTTATTGTGCAACCTCTGTGCAAACGCGGTTGTCTAGCCCTTGTTAGTTTGAACCGCGAGAGGAGTCAACTGCCATCATTACGTTGTGCATCAAGTTCAAGTGTTACTCTTTTGGCGTAAGTCGATGCGCACGGCCGTCTAAGCTAGTTACTTTAGTCGATAAAGTTTTAAATATGGATATTTTTCTTACACGATCGCTTCACTTCAGAAGACCTTTATTAACCCCCTGAGACACGTGGAGCACTTTAATCATGAATAGATGCGCTTTGATGAAGTCAAGAGCCAGGACATTTTTTTTTATAACTCTGATCGTATTCGTCTGAAAGAAGAATGTCATATACTCCTAGGATGACTTCAGGGTGAGTAAATCATGAACATTGGGTGAACTATACCTAACCTCTGTTTGTGGGGGGCCTATATGGGGTATCAGTCCATGGGCCGCTCAGTTCTATATACCTAGAAAGAAATGGTTCAACATTAATTAGCCAGACAGCTAAAAAACATACCTCCTCCAGTGGTACCTCCTGGTCTTGGTTCATATCCATTACAGGAAACAGTGGCTCGGGACTGTCCTGCAGCCAGATGAACAAAAAGCCCTCAGGAATACCCTTCTGCAGCTGTAGTAGTTCCAGCTCAAACAGCAACACTGCACTGCTGGGTACACCCAATGCTGGAGGAATGGAGAGAGAAACAGACAGGCCGAGGGGATCAGGGAAAACTGCGATATCTAAGAGACCAAAACCTAGACGATATACCATACATACAGCCAGTACATATTTTGCATACCATTGTAGTTCCCTATCAGTCGGTCACTACTACGTAGGTCGTGACCGACCAATAGGAATCTCGCTAGAGAGCCGATCTACTTCGAGTGAAACTAAACGAGCCAATTCGCTCCGTGCACAAAATGGCGACCGTTGACGTTCGAACCCTGAGTGTGCGGGCCAGTACTTCCGGTGATCTGACAGCGAGAGCGGGAGACAGCGAGAGCAAGAGACAACAGCGACCGAGTTCCATTACTAGAGAGATACATTTTTACAATGAGTGTTTTTCGGATTCAAGAGAGGCGACTTGCCTTTCGGAGGGTGACAGCCTCAGCACTTCATTGTTGTGTGCCGTTATATATGTACCGTTTCGTCACGTTACAACAAAGTCAGCTTTCATGCATTCTCCGTTGACGCTGCGGTAACTTACAGGCTGAGTGGATACAGAAGATCCAGGGGGGACTTCAACCCGACCAAATTTTTAAATGCATATAATTTTCTGTGTATTTCACCATTCACCTGTGAGTTTCTATCCTTTCTATTACTGCATTTATTCTGTGCAAGTGAGATGAGTAAAGAGCATCGGTTTCATAAATCATTATCTGTCTGGTGTTTATAAGCAGCGCATACAGTATTGTACTACGTGTAAAATATACACAAACTTATAGTAGACTACATTTTTGTGGTAACGTTACCTACAGTTAAAAATGTAAAATATGTGATGATGATAATATTGATCAAGTAAGTGAAAATATATAGCCTACGCAGAATTGAGAAAATCGTGTTTATGGACATAAATTGTAGCCTATCACAGGGCAAACGTGTGTATGTTCACGGGGTATTTTATTTAACAACTCTAATCGTTATTGTAACTATATTTAGGCTACAGTTGGCATAATTGTCATTGCGTATGCAGCATGAGTCCAATACAATCTTCTGTTCGTGAACAGTTGTATTTCATTCATTAATCTGACTATGCATCCGTGCATTTAATTGCCATTGGCTCGTGTGATAGTAATATGGATCTTGGTAGTATTTTAAGTTATATAATTTATTCTATAAACCACTATAAAAGGTATAATTTTCGGCTTTCTCCGGCTCCCTGCACCGCGCATAATGCGAAACCAGAAGTGTCTAACCGCACACTCGCTGTTCAGAAATCCAAAATGGCGGCCCCGTGCAACTAGTCCATACACATTGGCGTGCAATCATTTGCATCAGCTGCGCAGCCTCGCAGCGCGGGTATTTAACGAGCAGCTGGTGATTGCACTGTAGCTTTTTGCTTCGGAGCCAACCGATGCTGTTTAATCTATCTAATATTGAGTGATCAAACAACGAGCAGGCTCTTCAGGAAGATCTCTCGTGTCTGGTGCGGGCGATACAGCGCGGCAGTGGGGTCGACTTTCTTTTCTCTTTTGTTTTTGTGTTTCTGAGCAAAACAAAAAAAGCTGTTTTCACAGCTGGTAACGGTGCGCCAAAAACGTTAAATAGCCGTTCTTACGGCTGGTAAGACCGCCGTGAAGAGAGACCGCGCACGACAGGTTACACATTTCTGTTTGTGTCCGCTGCGACCGTTCCCCTGCGTGCTTCAGTACCAAGAAGAGCATTCACCTGAAAGAGCTTACATGGGTGTGAGTTGCGTCTTTCTAAAGATGACATTCCACCCGTGTGTTTCTGGATGCAGTCATTTCCTGTCCTCACTGACGGCCACGATCACTGTCTCGCATGCCTGGGAAACATGTGAGACTGTGTTCGTGGGTGGTTCATGTTTTCGCACGGGAACATGACCACGTCGGCACGCCGGTTGACTCTGCTTTCTCCGGAAAGCTTGAGTCCCCTCTGTTGTTGGCCAGCCGCTGCTTGTGTGTGAAAGCACAGCTGCAGGTCTGCTCGACACTCTGGGACACCAGCGTGTCGTGTGCCGTCGAGCTGCCGGGCTGCAGCGCGGGTTGTCACGGCGACCCAGCGCTCGCTCGGCGCTCTAGGTGCGCGGTCCCCATGTCTATTCTCCGTTGTAGCGCCCTCCCTGGTGGCCACCAGGAGAGGTCTACTTCAGTAGAATAGCTTGGGTGATCCTGAGAGCTGAGGGCTTCTCCTTCGGGGAACCAACCCCCTAGGGCCCCTCCCTCTCTAGCGCATCACAAGCTGTGCAGCTTCTAGATGAGATTGCTGGTCCTTCATAAAAAAATAAAAAAAAAATGGAGGAACCTAGCGTTTCATTCAAGGCTCCAGCTGAGGGCAGATGTCGATTGCTACATCGGAGAGAGGGGCTGTTTCGTTCTGGAAATGAGGATGATGTTAAGTTCCCACTGTAATAGTGTGTGTGCTTATGCTGAATCAGATTCAGAGCGGACAGCCATGCTTTCCCGGGTCTTTCTCGGACGTGCATTGAAAACTTAACAGTATGGAGCTATATTGGTGCCAAAAATATGGAACGCCAAAAGTGCCAAATTCTGCATAAAGTTTTCACCTCTCTCACTACCCTCGATAGTGGGGTGGCCGTGCCTCTGGCAGGCCACCTCTACCCTGCATGCGAGGCCAAGGCACTCTTATTGCACGAGGGTAGTTCTGAGCCGGGGTTGAGCTGCGCTTGTCGACTGACCGTGTTCAAGTCACAGTGCTGGCCCTCGATCAGACGATGTCCACCTTGGTGGTCCAGAAGCCCCCCTGGCTGTCCTTGTAGAGGTGTGAGAGCTCGTCAAAGTACGCTTTCTCGATGCTCCATCTCATAAGGTGGCCTTTTCAGCGACACTGTTGAGAACTGGCCCAGCAGTTCTCCACAGTCAGCAGCAGACTGAAGCGCTTCCCCTGATGTACCAGCAGAGTACCTCGTGGGCTGCCCCTCAGTCTACTCGTCGCCAAGGGTGTCATCCCCTGCAAAAAAGAGAAAACTCCGGCACAGCCTGCTCTACTGTGTCCGCTGCAGGAGGATGACACCACCCGTCTCAACCACTGTTTAAGTGTCGGTGAAACAATCACTGGAGACGGGTGACCCGGAGATGGGTGGAGCTGCTCTCTCCCAGTAGAGGGCTGGGAAACTAATCTTTTGAGTCAAAATTCTGTTCCACCACTGTAGTCACAGTGGTTCCCAAATTCTCAAAAAAAAAAAAAAAGAGAGCAGATCCTCTATCTCTGGGTCTGAAGAGGGTCTGGAGAGTAGTGGGAGGAGAAAATCCTCACCACCCTCTTCTGTCGCCAGCGGGCAGCGCAGTGTGTGGTTCGAGAACGCAACCATGCCGCCTCCTGCACCTCCTGCCTCGTGGAACCAGGTAAGTGCTGCACAGCACACTTAGACCACGCTACGGACCGCCTCCCCAAGAGAGCCTCCCGGGCCGCGTCCCTGTGTTCCACCTCGCTGCCCCACTCCGGGTACGCCTACGGTCCCTTTGGTCCCGCTTGTACGGTCTCTGCGAGCCTGGTTAGCGCTCCCCAGTCCGTCTCGCTGGCTCATTCGGACCATCAGGCTCGGCTATGCGATTTCAGTTCGCCCGGCATCCCCCCAAGTTTCGGGCCATCCACTCCACTACAGTGAGAGCAGCCGATGCCCATGTCTTGCGTGCGGAGATCGCAGTCCTACTGGCGAAGGACGCAATAGAGCCGGTCCCTCCAGCCGATATGAGGTCAGGACACTACAGTCCCTACTTCATTGTACCCAAGAAAGGTGGTGGGTTACGACCGATCTTGGATCTGCGAGTTTTGAATCGGAGCCTCCACAAGCTACCGTTCAAAATGCTCACGCAGAGACGCATTTTCAGATGCATCCGTCCCCAAGATTGGTTTGCAGCGATCGACCTGAAGGACGCGTACTTTCATGTCTCGATTCTTCCTCGACACAGGCCGTTTCTGCGCTTTGCGTTCGAGGGTCGAGCATACCAGTACAAGGTCCTGCCCTTCGGGCTGTCCCTGTCTCCCCGTGTCTTCACGAAAGTCACGGAGGGGGCCCTTGTTCCCATGAGAGAACAGGGCGTTCGCCTCCTCAACTATCTCGACGACTGGCTCATACTAGCACACTCTCGAGATAAGTTATGCGAACACAGGGACCTCATGCTCAGGCACCTCAGCCAGTTGGGCCTTCAGGTCAACTGGGAAAAGAGCAAACTCGCCCCTGTGCAGAGGATCTCTTTTCTCGGTATGGAGTTGGATTCGGTCGCACAGACAGCGCGCCTCACAGTGCAGCGTGCCCAGTCGGTGCTGAACTGCTTGAACAATCAAAGGCAGGACGGCGGTCCCACTGAAACTTTTTCAGAGGCTCCTGGGGCATATGGCAGTGGCAGCAGCGGTAACCCCGCTCGGGCTGCTACATATGAGACCGCTTCAGCACTGGCTTCACGGCCGAGTCCCGAGATGGGCGTGGCATCATGGCACTCACCGGGTGGCAATCACACCGGCGTGCCGCCAGACCTTCAGCCCGTGGTCAGATCCCTCGTTCCTACGGGCAGGAGTGCCCTTGGAACAGGTGTCCAGGCATGCTGTGGTATTCACAGATGCCTCTGCCACCGGCTGGGGCGCCACGTACAACGGGCATGCAGTGTCAGGGGTGTGGACGGCTCCCCAACTGCATTGGCATATCAACTGCCTCGAGTTGCTAGCAGTACATCTCACTCTGAGCCGCCTAAAGAGGCCGCTACAGGACAGAGACGTGCTGGTCCGTACGGACAACACAGCGACCGTTGCGTACATCAACCGACAAGGTGGTCTACGCTCCCGTCGCATGTCGCAACTTGCCCGCCATCTCCTCCTCTGGAGTCAGAAGCATCTGAGGTCGCTTCGAGCCATGTATGTCCCCGGTGTGCTCAACCGTGTGGCCGACGAGCTATCACAAGCTGTGCTCCCGGGAGAATGGCGACTCCACCCCCAGGCGGTTCAGCTGATTTGGAGAGAGTTCGGAGAGGCTCAGGTAGACCTGTTTGCCTCCTCAGAAACCACCCACTGCCAGCTGTTTTACTCCCTGACCGAGGGAACACTCGGCATGGATGCACTGGCACACAGCTGGCCCCGGGGCCTCCGCAAATATGCGTTCCCCCAGTGAGCCTACTTGCACAGACCTTGTGCAAAGTCAGGGAGGACGAGGAGCAGGTCCTTCTGGTGGCTCCCTAATGGCCCACCCGGACTTGGTTCCCAGAACTCATGCTCCTCGTGACAGTCCCTCCCTGGCCCATTCCTCTGAGGAAGGATCTTCTGACTCAGAGACGGGGCACCCTGGAAACTCCATGTCTGGTCCCTGGACGGGATGCGGAGGTTCTAGGTGACTTACCCCCAGAGGTACTTAACACCATCACTTCTGCAAGGGCACCGTCCACGAGACGTGTGTACGCCTTGAAGTGGAACCTGTTCGTCGAGTGGTGCTCTTCTCGCCGAGAAGACCCCCGAAGATGTTCGATAGGGTCCGTGCTTCCTTCTTGCAGCAAGGGTTGGAGCGAAGGCTGTCTCCCTCCACCCTCAAAGTACATGCTGCCGCTATTTCAGCTTATCACGACCACATAGATGGCAAAACAGTTGGGGAGCACGACCTGGTCGTCAGGTTCCTTAGGGGGGCGAGACGATTAAATCCTCCTCGACCCCCCTCCATACCCTCTTGGGACCTTTTCCTGGTGCTTCGAGCACTTCAGGATGCTCCCTTTGAGCCATTGCAATCAGCAGACTTAAAGCTTCTCTCCATGAAGACTTTGCTGCTGGTTGCACTGGCCTCTGTCAAGAGGGTAGGGGACCTGCAGGCATTTTTGGTCGACGAATCATGCCTAGAGTTCGGGCCGGGTGACAACCATGTTGTACTGAGACCCCGGCCTGGCTATGTGCCCAAGGTTCCTACCACTCCCTTCAGGGACCAGGTAGTGAACCTGCAAGCGCTGCCCCTGGAGGAGGCAGACCCAGCCCTGGCTTTGCTCTGTCCCGTTCGCGCTCTGCGTATGTACGTGGACAGAACTCAAAGCGTCAGGACCTCAGACCAGCTCTTTGTCTGTTACGGAGGCCAGCAGAAGGGAAGGCTGTCTCCAAGCAGAGGATGGCCTACTGGATAGTGGATGCCATCGCCTTGGCTTACCAAGCTCAAGGCGTGCCCTGCCCGCTTAGGTTGCATGCACACTCCACGAGAGGCGTTGCATCCTCCTGGGCGCTGGCACGTGGCTCCTCGCTAACAGATATCTGTAGAGCTGCGGGCTGGGCGACACCTAACACGTTCGCTAGATACTATAGCCTACGTGTAGAGCCGGTCTCCTCCTGGATGGGGTGCAGCAGCTGTGGCGCTTTGGTAGGGATTCCTATTGGTCGGTCACGACCTACGTAGTAATGACCGACTGATAGGGAACGTCTCGGTTACGTATGTAACCCTCGTTCCCTGAAGGAGGGAACGGAGACGTAGGTCCCGTCGCCACATCTGCTGCCGCCCGCCGGGGCAGCCAGCTTATCGACTTGGCTCCTCAGCAAAAAACTACAGTGCAATCACCAGCTGCTCGTTAAATACCCGCGCTGCGAGGCTGCGCAGCTGATGCAAATGATTGCACGCCAATGTGTATTGGCTCGTTTAGTTTCACTCGAAGTAGATCGGCTCTCTAGCGAGATTCCTATTGGTCGGTCACGACCTACGTCTCCGTTCCCTCCTTCAGGGAACGAGGGTTACATACGTAACCGAGACGTTATCATGGCTATCAGTGGGCAGTAATGCTTTAAGCTAATTACATATGAGAGTGATGTAGAAACAAGGTGTTGTTGTTTATGGTTTTCAAGCAACATCACAACAATTTACATAAAAGTGAATGTACCATGAATTTCTCACTACCCGCCCTCAGTTTGTCAGACTCGGTCTCACACTACACCTCTCCTCCACCCTCACTCTTATCACCGGTTCCCCACAGGGATGTGTGCTGAGTCCACTACTCTACTGCCTCTATACAAATGACTGTATCCCCACACACTCCTCCAATCACATCATAAAATGTGCACATGACAAAGGTGATTGGACTCATTTCTGGGGCCTGTTTCAATAAGGAGGTTCAACCAACTTTGAGTTAAAACTTGAACTCTGAGTTGACTTACCCTGAGATGGGAAACTCTGAGTTTTCAGTTACAGATCAGCTGAAATTAGTTAGTTCAATCAAATCTAAGTTGACTGACTCTGAGTTGAGCGCGTGCACCACAACTATAAAAAGCCATTATCAATGGAGCGCAGATATTATGAGTCACCATGGCAACAGCGCCAGACAAAAATAGGAATTACTGTTATACAGTGTTGGGTGTAATTAATTTCCAAGTAATCTAAATATTGTAATTTAATTAAAGGGATTACTCTTAATTCTTCTGTAATTTAAAATAAAATTGGATGTATTATAATTACATTAAATAGGCTACTGCATAGACTATAGAACAATTCTGTATAAAACAATAGTGGATTTAACATACATTTTTAAAAGGTATATTTTGAATGTAACCTTCTCCCTCTACACACTTTGGTCAATTCAAGAATAATTAATGCAATATATTGTTAATTTGAAAGCATTAGAAGTGCAGTTTCATGTCTCTCCTCGTTGTATTGTTCAAGTGATTGAGGTTGATATGGGATTTAGTAATTAGTAATAAGTAGACCAATACTTTCTAAATATAGTAATTATTACATTAATCTAATTATACTGTTGAATATGTCATTTGTAGTAGTAATTAATAACTATTTTAGAGTAACTTACCCAACTGTTATAATATCAGAGGTGAAACTGGAAGAACAGTTATTCTACCTAATTTTAATTTACATAGGCTATAGGTGCAATCCTGCAGGCATTAAAAGAACGTGGCAGCAGCTGAAAATGAAATATAAAAACATAATTCAATCAGGTAAGGCTTGAGCATATCATGGGTGTAGGCTACCTGACTTTACAAACATTTGACATGTTATTTTTTATATAGGGTATTTTTGATATTTTTATTTATTTTACTTTGGGTTGGGTTTTTCGTTGGTCCCAACAGATTCTGATAATAATATCTAATATCTGTCTTTTGGAGCCTCCTGTCCCAACAGAACCCCAGGCAGTTGTAAGTAGCCTACTCAACACACCAGAAATTATGACAAATAGTAGGCCTAAGTGTACTCAACCAAATGCTCATCTTCACAGGATGATGGGGATGAAGAAACAGTTTCTGCTGCCACAGAGAGGCCAGAGGTAATGTTAAATATTAATATAATATTATTAATATAATGTTTATTAATATAACATTATTAATAATAACATTATTAATATAATATATTTATAATATATACCCCCCAGGGTCCATCAACTTCTGGTGCACAGATGAACACACTGCAGTGGTTTTCAGTAAATTCCACTGTTTAATTCTGTAGAATTTGTTTAGAACTACATGATGTAACTCTAATCTACTGTATTTTCAGTTGCCAGTTAAGGAGTTATATTCACCTTATAAAAAATTTGTGAAAAAACAACAGTAAAAACAGCAATGAATAAATGTACAGAAAGAATGAATGAAGTGTTTAAACACCGCTTCCTCTTTAAAAAAAGGGGAGGAGACCGCAAGAAACTCTGGGTTTACCGAAGAAAACCTGCTCCCGACCAGGTTAGGTTCACAGAGTAAGTTGCCATGCTAACTGACTCTGAGTATAAGTCACCTCTCTTTCAGAAACGGGCTTGACTTACTCTGCTTTCTCGGGTTTGATATACCTCCCATTCTGAAACAGAAAACCCAGAGTTTTCCTCTTTTCAGGGTTAACATACTCAGAGTTTTCACTTAACCTCCTTTCTGAAACAGGCCCCTGGAGGTGATGGGTCTGCTTATTACGATGAGGTCCGAAAACTGACGTTGTGATGCTCTGAAAACAACATGTTGTTAAACACAAAGAAAACTAAAGAACTCATCTTGGACTTCAGAAAGTGCAAAGCTGACCACCCTTCCATCTTTATAAATGAAGACTGTGTGGAAAGAATACGCAATTTTAAATTCCAGGGAATCCATTTATCTGACAGTCTCTCCTAGTCCACAAACACGACAGCTGCTGCTAAAAAGGCACATCAGCGTCTGCACTTACTGCGAGTTCTAAAGAAAAAACGTACTCGGTTACTGACATAACGTCTCGGTTACGGATGTAACCTTCGTTCCCTGAGTAGGGAACGGAGACGTTACGTCGAATGACGACGAAATGGGGTTCGCTTAGTAATAACAGTAATAAAACGAGCCAATGGCAAGCAAATGCCATGGGTCTGCTGAATTTGCATAGTGTAACTCCGCCCCACCTTGTGGGTATAAAGGAAGTGAGCCGGCAACATACAGATATGTTTCTTCGCTGAAGGAGCAGGTCGTGCTTTCCCACGGACTTACCTTCAACTGCGTCGTGATGTGCGGCGATAGCGGCAACATACACTTTCAGGGTGGAGGGAGACAGCCTTCGCTCCATCCCATCCTGCAGGAAGGAAATCACGACACTGATCGGGCATGATCTGGGGTCTTCTGAGTGAGAAGAGCACCAAGAGACGAAGAGGTTCCACTTCAACGCGTAGGCATGTCTAGTGGACGACGCTCTAGCAGAAGTCATGGTAGCCACCACCGCTGGTGGTAGGGTACTCAAAACTGCCTCGTCCCGTCCAGGAGCCACACGTGGAGGTTCCAGAGATCGGGACGAGGGTGCCAAAGGGTGCCCCGTCCCTGAGAATGGAGGTCCTTCCTCAGAGGAATTGGCCAGGGAGGTGCTGTCGCGAGGAGTACAAGTTCGGAGAACCAGGTTCGGGTGGGCCAGTGTGGCGCAACCAATATGACCTGCTCCTCGTCCTCCCTGATCTTGCACAGGGTCTGTGCAAAAAGGCTCAATGGGGGAAATGCATACTTGCGGAGGCCCCGCGGCCAGCTGTGCGCCAGTGCGTCCGTGCCGAACGTGCCCTCGGTCAGGGAGTAAAACTGGGCGCAGTGGGACGAGTCGTGGGGCAAACAGGTCTACCTGTGCGTCCCCGAACTGATCCCAAATCAGCTGAACTGCCTGGGGATGGAGTCTCCATTCTCCAGGAAGAGGCTGAAGCCGTGAGAGCTCGTCGGCTGCACAGTTCAGGTCTCCCGGGATATAAATGGCTCGAAGCGACCTCAGATGCTTCTGACTCCATAAGAGGAGGTGGTGGGCGAGTTGCGACATATGGCGGGAGCGTAGACCACCGTCGGTTGATGTACGCTACAGTTGCGGTATTGTCTGATCGGACTAGTACGAGCTGGTTCTTGAGCAGCGCATGGAAGCGGCGCTGAGCGAGACGTACTGCCAGCAACTCGAGGCAATTGACATGCCATAGGCGGTCGGGTCCTGTCCAGGAGCCCGTGGCAGCATGTCCATTGCACATGGCGCCCCAGCCCGTGGAGGAGGCATCCGTTGAGACAACAACATGCCTGGAAACTCGTTCTAAGGGCACTCCGGCCCGTAGAAAGCTGAGGTTCGTCCACAGGGTGAAGGTCTGACGGCAGGTCGGAGTAACTGGTACTCGGAACGTGCCCTGATGCCATGACCACCTCGGGACTCGATCGCGAAGCCAGTGCTGAAGCGGTCTCATATGAAGCAATCCGAGCGGCGTTGCTGCGGCTGCAGATGCCATATGCCCCAGGAGCCTCTGAAAAAGTTTCAGTGGAACCGCACTCTTGCCCTCGATTTGTCTCAGACAAGTCAGCAGTGACTGCGCGCGCTCGCTCGCAAGCTGCGCGCACATGGCGACCGAGTCGATTTCCATACCGAGAAAAGAGATCCTCTGCACGGGGCAAAGTTTGCTCTTCTCCCAGTTGACCCGAAGGCCCAGACGGGCTAGGTGCCGGAGCACTAGGTCCCTGTGTTTGCAAACCTGTTCCCGATTAGGATTAGCCAGTCGTCGAGATAATTTAGAATGCTAAATTATTACGGCGTGTTGCCGTAGCGGCACAAGGGCTGCCTCGACGACCTTTGTGAAGACGCGAGGAGACAGGGCCAGCCCGAATGGGAGAACCGCGTACTGGTATGCCTGCCCCTCGAAAGCAAGCCGCAAGAACGGTCTGTGTCAGAAGAATGGAGACATGGAAGTAGGCGTCCTTCAGGTCGATCGCTGCAAACCAATCCTGTGGCTGCACACATTCGAAAATGCGTTTGGCCGTGAGCATCTTGAACGGAAGCCTGTGAAGGGAACGGTTCAAGACGCGCAGGTCCAGGATTGGCCGTAACCCACCTGTTTTCATGGGGACAATGAAGTAGGGGCTGTAGAAGCCGGACCTCATTACGGCTGGAGGGACAGTCTCGATCGCACCCTTCGCCAGCAGGGTAGCGACCTCCGCTCTCATGACAGGGTCATTGGCCCTGACCATAGTAAAGCGGACACCTCTGAAGCGGGGAGGAGACCGTGCGAACTGAATCGCATAGCCGAGCCTGATGGTTCGCGCGAGCCAGCGGGACAGATTGGGAAGCTCTAACCAGGCTCCCAGAGACTGTGCCAGCGGGGTCATGCGAACGACAGACGTCCCCCCGGGGGTGCAGCAAAGCGGAATGACCGGCCCGGACGTGGGTGGCATAGCGGCCTGGTGTGGGGGCACGGTCTTTAGCTGCGTCCTGCCAGAGGGGGCCAGGGAAGGAGGGCGCACTGCCTATAGAGTTATATAATCGATCAGCGAGCGGCGCTCAAGCAGTTTCAGTATTCTGAGCCGCATCGATTAGACCGAAAGCAGCTTAGCCTGCAAGGCGGGAACCTCTAGGTTATAAAACCTTATAAATGTAGACGGGGAGGCCCAGCCTTCTGCCATACAGATATCCTGCAAGGCAATCCCACTAGACCAAGCCCATGATGAGGCCATGCCTTTTGTGGAGTGCGCTCTGACACCTGATGGGCACTGCAGGCCCTTAGAGGTGTAAGCCAGCGCTATAGCATCAACTATCCATCTGGATAGACTCTGTTTCGACGCAGCTAGTCCCTTAGAACTTCCGCTGAATGAAACAAAGAGCTGCTCCGTCTGTCTGAAGACAGTCGAGTGAGACACATAAGCCCTTAATGCCCTGACCGGACAAAGGAAGCTTGCGTCCATTTCCTCATTAGAGACCGGCAGGGCCGATAGGGAAATCACCTGTGCCCTAAATGGTGTGTTGAGGGATTTAGGAACGTACCTGTGCCTTGGTTTGAGTATGACTTTCGAGTCATTTGGCCCAAATTCATACACGTCGCACTCACAGAGAGTTCTTGCAAGTCCCTTATATGCTTTACCGAAGCGAGAGCCAGAAGAAACACTGTCTTGAAAGACAAGTGTTTGATATCTATTGATTGGATTGGCTCGGATGAGGCACCTTTCATGGCTTCCAAAACCGTAGAAAGGTCCCACATGGGGACTGAGGGAGGTCTGGGAGGATTCAGCCTCTTAGCTCCTCTAAGGAAGCGGATGACCAGATCGTTCCTTCCAAGTGACTGGCCAAGCGCCAGTTTTGTAAACGCTGCTATGGCCGCCACATAAACCTTGAGCGTGGATGGGTCTCTGCCCTTATACAGTAGCTCTTGCAGGAAGGAGAGAACCTCCGTCACCCAACAGTCTGTGGGTGATATGCCACCAGCTAGAGAACACAGACCATTTCGAGGAATAGAGCCGTCTAGTAGACGGGGCCCTAGCCTGCGTGATCGTGTTTAACACTCCCACCGGGAGGTTAGCGGGTAGCCGTTGATGGCCCACGTATGTAGGGACCAAAGCTCTGGCTGAGGATGCCAGATTGAGCCCTTGGCCTGAGAGAGGAGGTCCCAAGCAGTGCTTGTCAGCTGCATCAGAACTGGGAACCAAGCTTGGTTCTTCCATAACGGAGCCACAAGAAGCACTGAG
The DNA here is from genome assembly GCF_949152265.1 of Phoxinus phoxinus. Classification (NCBI taxonomy): domain Eukaryota; kingdom Metazoa; phylum Chordata; class Actinopteri; order Cypriniformes; family Leuciscidae; genus Phoxinus; species Phoxinus phoxinus. Next base: position 19,783,730 of record NC_136894.1, on the reverse strand, counting down.
CATTTTCCCTGATTCGCTCTAATACCTGAGGCAGGAGCGTGACAGGGGGAAAAGCATAGAGTGGGCAGCGGGGCCAGTCGTGGGCCAGCGCATCCTTGCTTCTTGAGACTCAAACAGGTCTACCTTCGCCCTGCCGAATGTTTTCCACAGCATTTGGACTGTCTGCGGGTGTGGAGACCATTCTCCTGCCGGAACATTGTTTCTGGACAGTCTGTCTGGTCCCACATTCAGGTGGCCTGGCACGTGTGCTAGAAGGCGCTCCATCAGCCTGTAAAGGTTTCGGGACCTGATACCTCCTTGGCGATTTATATAGGCCACCACCGACATGTTGTCCGAACGGACCAAGACGTGGTGTCCTTTTATCTGGGGACAAAAAGTGCCTCAGCGCGTTGTCGACTGCCATCATTTCCAGGCAGTTTATGTAGAAGCTTTTCCCATTCTGACCACTGGCCGAAGAACGGTCTGCCCTCGAGCAGAGCTCCCCATCCCGAGGTAACCCCTTCACACTCGAGAAACTCCCCATGCTTACACCTGACCGGTTCCAATCGGTCGCTCTCCAGGATTTCAGAGCTGAGACGCATTTCTGATCGACCTTGAGGCAAAAAAGGCCAGAGGTCCACGCTCGACGTGGTACTCGCGCTTTTAGCCAGAACTGCAGAGGGCACATGCGAAGCAGACCCAACTGGAGTACTGAAGATGCTGAGGCCATGAGACCCAGCATTCTCTGAAACTTTCTGAGTGGGACTTTAGTGCCGCAGTGGAAGGTTTTCGTCATGCGCTGAATATTCAGTCTGCGCTGTGGCGATAGTTGTGCTGTCATAGACAGCGAGTCCAGTTCTGTGCCCAGAAAATATATTCTCTGACTTTGAGACCTAGATTCTTGAGATGTTCGAGTAATATGGTCCTGTGTTCTATGAGCTCTGTGTATTGATATGCCTGGCACTCGAAGGCGAATCTCAAAAATTGCTTGTGACTTCACGCTATTTGTATTTGGAAATACACGTCCTCCAGATCTATTGACATAAACCAGTCCCCTTGGCGAATTTGCGTGAGGATTTTCCTGGCTGTGAGTATTCTTTCCTGTTCGCAGGAGTGATGAGATAGTTAGTAGATTGTGTTCACTCAATGGCTGGCTGTTTGGGTGGTGTCCGCGAAATAATATAGAATTCATAGACAATTGGAAAAGTTTTTGGGGCAAACCTGACCTGTTGAAAAGAGATGGTATTCATCCCTCCTGGGATGGTGCTGCTCTTCTCTCTAGTAATTTGGCTCATAGTCTTAGAGCTAAAACATGACAATCTGGGGCTCAGGTCAGGAAGCAGGCTTAACTGGCTTAACCGACCGTCTGCTAGCGGCCTCACGTCACCAAGGTCAGATAAATCCCATCACATAGAGCCTCTTTCACCTAGATATCATCATATAGAGACTGTGTCTGTTCCCCGAACTTGGAAATCCAAAAAACGTTCAAACCCATCTAAGGTTAAAAATGTAATTGATGTTCAACAAATAAAAAACAGATATAATACGGATGAGCAAATAATAAAGCTTGGGTTGCTGAATATTCGATCTCTTACTTCAAAAGCTTATAGTTAATGATATGATTACAGATTATAACCTAGATGTGCTGTGTTTGACAGAAACCTGGCTAAAACCAAACGATTACATTGCTTTAAATGAGTCAACCCCCACAAGATTACAGTTATAAACATGAACCTCGTCTGAAACACAAAGGAGGAGGTGTTGCTTTAATTTATAGTAATATTTTCAAAACCACTAAGAAATCTAGTTGTAAATATAATTATTTTGAAGTGTTGGTGCTTAATGTAAAAATATATAGTGTAAACGATAAATCACGTTTGAAAATTCTGCTGGCTACTGTATACAGGCCACCAGGGCACCATACATACTTTATCAAAGAATTTGCGGACTTTCTATCAGAATTAGTATTGGCTGCAGATAAAGTACTAATTGTTGGTGATTTTAATATACACATATAATGAAAAAGATGAATTGGGATTGGCATTTAAAGACATTGTAAACTCAATTGGAGTTAGACAACACGTGTCAGGACCTACTCATTGCCGTAATCATACTCTAGATCTAATACTATCACATGGAATAGATGTTGATGCCGTTGAAATACTGCAGCAGAGCGATGACATCTCAGATCATTATCTAGTCTCGTGTAAATTACATTTAGCCAAGGCTGCAAAGCCGACTCCGTGTTATAAATATGTTAGACCTATCACTTGTGCTACTAAAGATAGCTTTATCAATAATCTTCCTAATCAGTTTCATCATCTCAGCATCCAGGATAGCTTAGAAGAACTTGATATTGCAACATAAACTTTCAACTCTCTCTTTTCCAGCACTTTAGACACAGTTGCTCCGTTGCGCTTAAAGAAGATTAAAGAACATAGTCCAACGCCATGGCACAACGAGCACACTCAGGCCCTTAAGAGAGCAGCCAGAAAAATGGAGGAAAATTCAACTGGAAGAAAACAAAACTAGAGGTTATTCGGATTTCATGGAAGGAGAGCTCGATTGCTTACAGAGAGGCTTTAAAAGCTGCTAGATCTGCTTATTTTTCAACCCTATTAGAAGAAAATAAACATAATCCTAGGTATATATTTGAAACAGTGGCTAAACTAAAGAAAAGGAAAGCTTCAAGCCCAGAAGTTTCCAAGCAACACAGCAGAAATTACTTTATGAACTTCTTCACTTATAAGATCGATAATATCAGGGACAAATTTATAACTATGCAACCGTCTACTACAGTATCGCATCAGGAAGTGCATTGTAGTCTCCCTGAGGGATTCATTCCCTCAGATTCAAATTTGATTCATTCATTGCTATAGGAGAGGAAGAATTTTGCAAACTCGTCAAAACATCTAAATCGACAAAGTGTATGTTAGACCCTATACCAACTAAGCTGCTAAAAAAGATGCTTCCAGATGTCATAGATCCTCTTCTTAATATCATTAATTCATCTTTGTCTCTAGGATACGTACCAAAAACCTTTAAGCTAGCTATGATTAAACCGCTTGTTAAAAAAACGCAACTTGATCCTACAAAATGAGTCAATTACAGGCCGATCTCTAATCTGCCTTTTCTGTCAAAGATATTAGAAAAAGCAGTATCCTCACAACTGTGTTCGTTTCTTGAAAGAAATTATATCTGCAAGGATTTTCATTCCGGATTTAGACCGTACCATAGTACCGAGACAGATCTCGTTAGAGTCACAAATGATTTGCTCTTATCATCCGATCGTCGTTGTATCTCTCTATTAGTATTACTTGATCTTAGTGCTGCATTTGACACCATTGACCACAACATCGTTTTAAATAGACTCGAACATTATGTTGGCATTAGTGGAATTGCACTAGCATGGTTTAAATCATACTTATCTGACCGTTATCAGTTTGTAGCAGTAAATTAAGAGATGTCTTATCAATCACAAGTTCAGTATGGCGTACCACAAGGCTCAGTACTAGGACCGCTGCTGTTCACTTTGTATATGCTACCATTAGGAGATATCATTAGGAAACATGGAATTCGCTTTCACTGTTATGCCGACGATACTCAGCTGTATATTTCTTCAAAACCTAACGAAACCTACCAATTCACAAAATTAACGGAATGCATAGCTGATATAAAAAATTGGATGAATAGTAATTTCCTACTACTAAATTCAGAAAAAACAGAGATTCTAATTATTGGACAAAAAACTTCCACATGTAATAACCTAGAGTACTGTCTAAAACTTGATGGCTGCTCTGTTAAGTCTTCGTCGTCGGTTAGGAACCTGGGTGTGCTCTTTGATACCAATCTTTCATTTGAAAGTCATGTGTCTAGTATCTGTAAAACCGCTTTCTTCCATCTTAAAAATATATCTAAATTACGTCATATGCTCTCAATGAATAATGCAGAACAATTAGTTCATGCGTTTATGACCTCAAGGCTAGATTATTGTAATGCTCTACTGGGTGGTTGCCCTGCACGCTAAATAAACAAACTACAGCTGGTCCAAAACGCAGCAGCTCGAGTTCTTACCAGAACCAGGAAGTATGACCATATTAGCCCAGTTCTGTCAACACTGCATTGGTATACATTTTTAAATATTGCTGATCACTTACAAAGCACTAAATGGTCTAGCTCCGCAGTACTTGAGCGAGCTCTTAACGCATTATAGTCCTTCACGTCTACTGCGATCTCAAAATTCCGGCCAGTTAATAATACCTAGAATATCAAAATCGACTGCTGGCGGTAGATCCTTTTCCTATTTAGCACCAAAACTTTGGAACAGTCTTCCTAACATTGTCCGGGAAGCAGACACACTCTGTCAGTTCAAATCTAGACTAAAAACACATCTCTTCGGCCTAGCATACACATAACACATTATAGACTTCTATAATTCAATGTTACGCTGCATAGTTTAGAACAGCCGGGACCGGGAACACTTCCCATAAATCCTGATGTACTTGGTACATCATAAGAAGGATGGCGTCTACGCTAATATTAGTCTCTCTCTGTCTATCCCAAGGTTTACCGCTGTCCCCGGAACTAGGCCGTATCCAGATCTGATGAAGGACCAGCGCCAGGACACGACGACGCCGCTGACCTGAAGTGTCAACCAGTCTCTCCTCCTCTCCACTCCGACTTCAACCAACCGGAACTGGACAAATACTCTGATTCATTCTGACTTCTGACCTGTAATCCTCCTGAATCATAATCATCCACTGTTCGCTCATTGGCCAGAGAACTGGCCCCCGACTGAGCCTGGGTTCTCCCAAGGTTTTTTTCTCCATTCTGTCACCTGATGGAGTTTTGGTTCCTTGCCGCTGTTGCCCTGCCTTCTGGCTTGCTTAGTTGGGGACATTTAATATTCAACAATATTATAGATCTGCCTTAAGGTGGACGATGATGCAATTTTCTTTTGTATTATTTTCATGTTATCACTGTGAAGCTGCTTTGATACAATCTGTATTGTAAAAAGCGCTATATAAATAAAGGTGACTTGACTTGACTTGACTTGAACCGGCGTTTCGAAAGCACTTTGTTCAGCTGTCTTAGATCTAGAATGGGTCTGAGACCCCCGTTTTTTTCCGGTACCAGAAAATATCTGCTGTATAGACCCCCTTTGCTCTGAGCTTGAGATAAAGGCTCTATGGCCCCTTTGCTCAACAGTTTCGCTATTTCGGCTCGAAGTAGATGTGCTACTACCTTTTCTATGGACGATCCAAAGAGGCCGGCAGAAGAGATAGGGGCGTCGAGGAACGACATCTCAGAGAGCGTCAACCGCAAGTGGAGATGTCCACCGTCCACCATGAAGAAATGCTGCTGAGACAGAGGAAAGCATTCTGGTTGAGAAGGGGGCTTTCTAGGACTTTGCGACTTTTTCGTGAAGCTCAGGAAGAAAAGGTGCAGGTCTTGAAGACGGCGAAACGCGGTCCCCTTGCAGGAAACATCCATCCAGCCGGTTCTGTGCAGGCACCTCGGGCGTCGACCACTCAAGGCCGAGGCTCGTTACGGCCTGCGTGAGCAGACGCATCAGCTCTGCTTCAATGCTGGCCCTTTTCCCAGAAGGCTGGCGAGCAGAGCCACAGAAGGTACCAGGCATCTTGAAAAAGACGCTCGGCTCTTTTAGGATGAGAGTGTGAGTCGCAGCGGTGAGCACACACTAGCAGAGAAAAGGATATAATATGCCGGATAACGTAGCAGGAACGTCAACTGAAGGCGGCGAGTTGTCGAGCAGCGGCTTCAGATGCAAAGGCTCGTCCTGCAGAAGGCTTTTTCTAACGGCACGGCTTCTTCCTCTCAGGATCCAGCGATGCGAGAGCTTCGCTGAAGAGATTAAAAATCAGAGTCTATCAGCCTGTCGAGCTGTATTATAGGCCCAAACCACGCCTGTTTCGGCAGGACGTTACGTAGTGGGCGCAAAGCTGTCTTGCCTATGTCTGCATGCTGCCGCAGCTTGTTTTACATTATTTCAAAATTAAGGATAATTTTTGGCTTCAATATCTCGTGGAAAAGAGATTTTTCCCTAGCCTAAGATATTACGCAGTACGAGAGACCTCTCATAAGAGAACACCTGTGTTCAAAGCTCTACCGGTGCTCCTGCCTTTTACGAGTCTATCATACAACTGCGGTGAGTAGGATCAGTCAACAAACATGGTGAGTAATGTCTTCTACTGTTATTGTCACCAGTGATGGGAATAACGGCGTTACTAACAGCATTATTTTTTTTAGTAACGAATAATCAAACTAATTACTGTTTCCTCCGGTACAATGCAGTTACCGTTATTGACAATAAAATGCCGCGTTACTATAATTCAGTTCACTGAAGCGTTTTTTTATCCGATCGGGCTCTCTCTCCGCCATAGGAACTGCAAACTTTTTTCTCTGGTGTGTGTGAGTGTGTATTTCGAGGCGCCGGACTGGACAAAAGCAGACAAAAGTGTGTCTGTCCGAGAGTGCGCTCGACATTTCACGAGAGAGTGTCCGAGAATAATATAGTTTATCATCTGCAACGTTTTAATTAGTTTACATGGTTATAAAATAAAACTTCAGAATAACCTGCAGGGAACGTTCCCAGAAAACATCTTTGTTTGACCGGATGTGAACACGTGCGGCAAACACGACTAGAATTTGGCTTAAATAACCTCTGATGATGACATTCTCTGTAGCTTATAAAAATAAACCCCCAAAATATTATATTTTATTATTATTATTTATGTTGAGAACACTTTTAGTTAAACTGTTTACTTTTGTAGGCTATACAGTATGTCTACCAGTTGTAAAGGTTTTATCATTTTTAATTTGCACTACAAAGAGTGTGTGTGTATTATTTTTTATTACTATTTATTTATTTATTTTTCTTAAGAAGCATAATTTATTTTTGGATTTGTTGGCCAGTTGTTCCCCTTCGAGGGAACTCGCACTGCGTCGTCGTCGACGACACTTTGGGGAATGCCCCAGCATAGCGCGTCTGAAGCATGAATGAAATCCTGTCTGATCCTGATTGGTGCTGCGTCATGACGTAGTAGATGACGGCATAACCGGAAGGTACAAGGGGACGCCCGAACACACACACATTAGCTTTTTTGCTCTTCAGCTGAAAGCGCTCTGTGTTTTGTCAGTCTTATTTGGTGTTGTCTGTCTCTGTGAAAAAAGTTTACAAGCACTGTTATGGAACGCGAGCAATTTAATAGGTGTGTGCATCCGTGTCCGCGTTATATTTCGGGCACGGACACACACCAGCTGTGTGTGCTTTGCCTCGGTGTGCAGCACGCTAGAGCGGCTCTCGAGGGAGCCGCTTGTAGCGAGTGTGATAAGCTGCCGCTCAGGGTTTTGCACTCGCGGCTGGCCGTGTTTGATGAGCACGGCCAAGCTCGCGAGCCCCGCGGTTCTGGGCCCGCCGTTGTCGAGGCAACGCGGCGCCGCAGATCGTGGGGCTCACAGATGGATCTCTCAACGGGACACGGGACTGCTGCGGCATCTTCCCGGTCCTCGTCTGAGGATTCAGATGTTCTCCCGCCTCGTGTGGAAGCCCGCGAAGCGGTTTCTTCCCGCGAGGAAGGGGATCAGATGCTTCAGCTATCAGGCTCTGAGGAGTCTGATGCTGTAAGCATTGATGTGGGTGATGTGGGTGATGTGGGGCCCGATCAATCACTTCACGCACCCGCCCAAGAGGAGTTGGTGGAGGTTTTGACCCGCGCTGTGGCCAAGTTAAGAATTGATTGGCCACAAGAAGAACCTGAAATCCAGCCACCAAGTAAGCTGGATGAAAGGTTCTTCAGGCGCAGGTCTCAAACCCCACGCCGGGGCCTTCCGTTTTTCCCCGACTTGCATAATGAGTTGTGCAAGTCATGGGAAAAACCATACTCAGCCAGGCTCTCCAACCCCCCAGTGCTCGATTTTTCTAACGTGCTGGGGGCGGCTGAGCGTGGTTATGGGAAAATACCTCGGGTGGAGGAAGCTCTCGCGAGTTATCTTTCCCCTGAGGCTGCCTCGTCCCTTAAAGCCCCGGTGCTGCCCACTAAACCATGCCGTGATACATCCACTCTGGTGGGCAGGGCCTATATGGCGGCTGGGCGGGCTGGTAGCTGCCTGCACACTATGGCGGTGTTGCAGGCCTACCAGGCCGACCTCCTCAAGGAGCTTGATGAGGGCGAGGGTCCCTCTCCGAGTGACATCTTGGAGCTCAGGAAGGCTACCGACTTGTCTCTCCGCATCACCAAGGAGACGGCCCGTGCCATCGGTCGCTCCATGGCTGGTATGGTGTGTGTGGAGAGGCATTTATGGCTGAATTTATCGGGGATGAAGGAGAGAGAGAAACATTTTCTCCTAGACTCCCCGATGTCACCTGCTGGCCTCTTCGGCGGCGCGGTTAGTACCGTCGTCGAGAGGTTTCAAGAGGTGAAAAAGCAGTCGGCGGCCTTCCAACAGTACCTCCCTCGCTGCTCTGGCTCCTCGGGGAAGGCTGCCTCAAAGGGGCAGCCTCAGCCATCTACCAGCTCCTCGCGCCGGTATGTGCAAAGAGAGAGTGTCGCCTCCCGCGCCCCTCCTGAGGGAGCTTGGCAAAGGAGGCGCCGTTCTCGTGGCAAGCCTTCTGAGCCTAAGGTCGATCTGAGGACCGTCCTTCAGGCGAAGAAGGCTTCCTCCAAGCGGTCCTAATTGTGGCCGGACCGCTGAGAGCTGTCCCCCCCGGGGCGGGGCGATCGAGGTCGCCTTCCCCCCGGAGCTCTCGGGGAATCAGTGCTGTGTTCCCGCCGTCCAGCACGCTTCGGGCCACACTGATTTCCCGCGTACGCACGTCGCTCCAGCCGCCTCTAAGAAGATCTGCGGCGGGGCGGCGAGTGCGTCCGCACACCAAAAATCGTTCTCGACCGCTTCCTGCCGGCCAGCCGCTTCAGGAAGTCGGGAACAAGTCTCGGTTGACACCCGAGGCCAGCCTCGAGAGGCTGGTTCCCTTAGTAGATTATCTCGGCGCATGGTCATGCCTTCCGAATATATCTCCGTGGGCCCTGCGTACTGTAGAGCTGGGTTACAGACTACAGTTCAGCTCCCCTCCCCCAAAGTTCAACGGGGTGGTCTGGACTGTGGTCGGCCCAGAGCAGGTTCGGGTTATGGAACAGGAAGTTCAATCCCTGTTGGTCAAGGAGGCCATAGAACGTGTTCCTCTGCCAGACAGGGAGTCCGGGTTCTACAGCCGGTACTTCATAGTTCCCAAGAAGGATGGGGGGTTGCGTCCCATAATAGATCTCAGGCACTTGAATCGTTCTCTGAGGAGGTACAGGTTCAAGATGCTCACCATTCCAGCAATCGTGAGTCAGATCCAGTTCGAGGACTGGTTCGTCACGATAGATCTGAAGGACGCATACTTCCATATATCCATCCTTCCATGTCACAGGAAGTTCCTGAGGTTCGCTTTCGGGGGCGAAGCGTACCAATATCGGGTTCTTCCCTTTGGCCTAGCTCTCTCCCCTCGCACCTTCACCAAGTGCATGGATGCAGCGCTGGCTCCGTTGAGACTCCAGGGCATCCGTGTACTCAATTACATCGACGACTGGCTAATATTGGCCAGGTCGTGCGAGATGGCAGTTCGGCATCGAGATGTCGTTCTGGCCCATATCAGGTGCTTGGGGCTGAGACTCAACACAAAGAAGAGTGTGTTGACGCCCTCCCAGAAAACTACGTTCCTGGGAGTTGTATGGGACTCCACGACGATGCGGGCACAAATGTCTCCCGCACGCGTGGAGTCCATATTGGCGATGGTCTCCAGGGTGAAGCTAGGCCACAACCTCACTGTGAAGCAGTTTCAGAGATTGCTGGGACTCATGGCAGCAGCGTCCAGCGTCATACCATCTGGCCTGCTACACATGAGATCCCTACAGTGGTGGTTGAGAGCCAAGGGGTTTTCCCCGAGGGGAAATCCGTTCCGTATGATCAGAGTAACGCGCAGATGCCTTCGTTCTCTCGTCATATGGAGGAAACCTTGGTTCCTGTCCCAGGGACCGGTGCTGGGGGCATCATGTTGCCGGAAAACCGTTTCAACAGATGCTTCCCTCACCGGTTGGGGCGCGGTCATGGACGGTCGCTTTGCGAGAGGTCTGTGGGAGACACAGCATTCTTCCTGGCACATCAACTGCCTGGAAATGTTGGCGGTCTACAAAGCCCTGAGGGGTTTTCTTCCGGACCTCCGCGGCCACCATGTCCTGATACGCTCCGACAACACCTCTGTAGTCGCGTATCTGAATCATCAGGGGGGTCTGAGGTCGCGCCCTCTGTGCAGACTGGCACACCAGATCCTCCTGTGGTCCCAGGGGAAACTGTCATCTATCAGAGCGATGTATGTCCCAGGGGACCAAAACCTGGGAGCAGACGTCCTGTCGAGGCAGGGGCTGAGGCCCGGGGAGTGGCGTCTCCACCCCGAGGTGGTGGAGGCCATGTGCGTGAGATTTGGCCCAGTGGAAGTGGATCTGTTCGCGTCTCAAGAGACGTCCCACTGTCCACTGTGGTTCTCTCTCAGGTATCCAGCCCCTCTGGGGCTGGATGCCATGACACAGACGTGGCCGAGGCTGCGTCTGTATGCATTTCCCCCGATCACTCTGCTCCCGGAAGTCTTGGAGCGGGTCCGCCAGGAAGGGATCAGCCTACTTCTAGTGGCACCCCGCTGGCCGACCCGGGTATGGTTCTCGGACATTGTAGCACTGCTGGACGGCCTCCCGTGGCAGGTCCCTCTGAGGAGGGATCTGCTGTCACAGGCAGGGGGCACAATATTTTACCCCCGACCAGAGCTGTGGAACCTCTGGGTCTGGCCCCTGAGGGGGATCAGTACCTAGAGGCTGGCCTGTCAGCAGGTGTTGTCGAGACCCTACTCAGCTCCAGGGCTCCTTCCACCAGGAGACTGTACAGCCTGAAGTGGAATGTGTTTTCCACTTGGTGTAGAGAGCGTGAGGTGGACCCAGTTAACTGCCCAGTGGCTTCAGTGCTGGAGTTCCTCCAAGATCGTTTCTCCGCCGGTCTTACCCCGTCCACACTTAAGGTGTACGTGGCTGCCATAGCGGCTTTCCACTCGCCTTTAGGTGATGGGCCCCTGGAAAGGCACGATCTGGTTGTACGTTTCCTCCGTGGGGTTCGGAGGATGAGGCCTGCGGCTCGCTCCAGAGTCCCAACCTGGGACCTGGCGGTGGTACTTGAAGGGTTGGCTGAGGCCCCCTTTGAGCCACTGGAGTTGGCTGAGGCAAAGAACCTGACCCTTAAGGTGGCCTTTCTCCTCGCTATCACCTCTCTGAGGAGAGTGGGGGATCTCCAGGCCTTGGCTATAATGCCAACTTGCCTGGAGTTTGCCCCCGGCGGAGTTAAGGCCATCTTACATCCTAGACCGGGCTATGTGCCCAAGGTGCCCTCCAATGTGGCACGGTCCGTGGTTCTTCAGGCCTTCTGTTCTCCACCTCACGTGACGGCGGAAGAAGGGAGACTTCACCTGCTCTGCCCAGTCAGAGCCCTGAGAGTGTACCTCGAGAGGTCTTCTCAGTGGAGGAAGTCAGACCAGTTGTTGGTGTGTTTTGGTTCACCCAAGAAAGGGCTGCCTGCATCCAAGCAGACAATCAGTAACTGGATTGTCCAGGCTATAGCCACGGCCTATCAGGTGCGCAATTTGCCTTCACCGATGGCCGTGAGGGCGCACTCCACCAGGGGCATGGCCTCCTCGGTGGCCCTCCTTTCTGGAGCCTCGCTTCATGAGATCTGCGAGGCGGCCGGGTGGGCTACTCCGCACACCTTCATACGATTTTACAGTCTGCAACTCCCTGTGACGCCTGGCGCCAGAGTGCTCGCGTCCTAACTGTGTTATTCCCAGCTTCACACTAGGGCGGGCGTGATTACGGTGTGGCCTAGTGGGCATTACGTTCCCCAAAGTGTCGTCGTCGACGACGCAGTGCGAGTTCCCTCGAAGGGGAACGTCTCGGGTTACGACTGTAACCCTTGTTCCCCGAGAAGGGAACGAGACACTGCGTCTCGTCGCCACACCTATCACGGACAGAGCGCTTGCTTCATCGCAAAAGAGCTAATGTGTGTGTGTTCGGGCGTCCCCTTGTATCTTCCGGTTATGCCGTCATCTACTACGTCATGACGCAGCACCAATCAGGATCAGACAGGATTTCATTCATGCTTCAGACGCGCTATGCTGGGGCATTCCCCAAAGTGTCGACGACGACGACGCAGTGTCTCGTTCCCTTCTCGGGGAACAAGGGTTACAGTCGTAACCCGAGACGTTTGTGCAATAAATATTAAAAGTTCTAAACCATCTATTGTGTTTTGTTGTTTCACTATAGTAATGATAACATTTTAATATTTAATGTTTCTCACATTGTCCCACAGCAACATTAAACTAGTGTAGATTAGTGCAGTGGTTTTCAAAGTGGGGGCCGCCAGGGGGGCCGCAGAAAGTTGGACGATTTTTTTTATTTTTTATAAATATTTTAAAAATATATAAAAATGTATATTATTATGAGTATTGTTATGAAATAGCATTATAATAATTAGTCGCATATCTAAACATTAAACTTTTAATGGTAATCTTTCTGATTGGCTGGTACACCATCATGTAATCTGTCAGTGTAGCCTTGGTAACAACCGCCAGTGCTCAGCTATTAAGCTATTTATTTAGTTAGCTGGCTAGCTCTATCAAAATGGATAGATTTGTAAAACGGACTAAACCTAACGAGCCAGCTATCGAAACCGCAGATAAAAAAAAACAGAAAACGAACTCCTGGCCGAATAAGACTCGTAGGTATGACGCAGCATACATAAAGTATGGATTTACCTGCGTCACTCAGAAGAATGGACATGAGTGCCCCAAATGCGTTCTCTGCTTCGAGATCCTCTCCAATGAATGCCTAAAACCATCAAAACTTCAACGTCACCTGAACCAGAAGCATCCAGCAGAGGCCGAAAAACCAATAGACTTTTTTAAAAGAAAGGAAGAACATTTGACCAGGCAGTCAGCAACATTCGCGCTGCAAGCTACTGTCCCTGAGAGAGCATTGAGGGCATCATTTTTGGCATCCTTTCACATTGCGCGAGCTAAAAAGGCGCACACAATTGGGGAGGATTTGATACTACCAGCTACCAAAGACATTGTTAAAGAGCTACTGGGTGAGGATTCTGCCAAGAAAATTGACGCTGTACCACTCTCTGATAACACTGTGAGCAGACGTATTGGAGACATGGCTGAGGATGTGTCTGCTCAACTTTTGGACCAGGTGAGAGCTAGCGAATATTTTGCACTGCAGCTAGATGAGAGTACGGATGTGGCTAACGCGGCCGAGTTGCTTGTGTACATCAGATTAATTTCCCAAGAAAAGTTCGTTGAGGAAATACTATTTTGTAAAGCACTTGAAAGTAGAACCACCGGGAAAGAGATTTTTCAAATGTTGGACGAATATATTGATTCAAATGGACTTGACTGGTCTCGTTGTGTGGGTGTGTGTTCTGACGGGGCCGCGGCTATGACTGGGAAGAACAGCGGCGTGACGGCGCTCATCAAACAGAAGGCCCCGAATGCGGCGTTCACGCACTGTATGCTCCATCGAGAAGCACTGGTGGCTAAACGGTTGGATGATGAGCTTAATCAGGTACCACAGGATGTAATACACTAGGGCTGCACGATATTGGAAAAAAATTACATTGCGATATTTTTTTTCCCAACGATATATATTGCGATATTGAGAGCCATAACTCCAGGCTAAAGACAATAATTACCATTCCATGATATTAATAATTTCACTAATAAGCAAGCTTCATTACAAGTGACAAAAAGGTCACTTAATATTTTATTCCAAAATTAGAACATTTCTGTAAACATAAAAGCAGAACACATTTTTAAATAAAACAGCAGCTTTACACCAACCCCCTGATTGGTTTACAACAATATAACTTAAAATAAATATATTTTTTATAAAACAACTTAAGCATTTTGGTTCACAATCTTTAAGTCAACTTTTCTTAGCCAAAGTGCCAAAGTAAAACAGTGTTGGTGTTGGTCATCATAATCGTATGAAATAAACAAAATGATATAAAACTTTAATATATTTTGTATTAAATCTTCTAAACAGATTAGAGAACATGTTTCTGTAAACAGAAAAGCCGAACACATTTAAACAGCAGCTGGTTTACCGCCTCTGTCAGCGTCGCCGCTCCACGCGCATCAAGAGCTGAGGGAGCACCAAAATAATAGCCTAATGAAAAATCAATAATTCTAATGCCGATATTATTATAGATACAGACATCCCAAGTCTCCCGCAAGTTCTGGGAGTCTCCCGCATGTTGATAGCGGCTGATGCCCGCGAATTAGTTAAAATCTCCGGAATCTAGAGCGAGCGCGCCCGCGAGACAGAGACTGTGCTCCAAACCGTGCAGCGCGTGCACGGCAGAGAGAGCAGGAGACCGCGGCGCGCGTGCCTCATGAAGTGTGCAATATCTCCCGCTGGTGCTACTACCCTTCACATCGCATGTTCCGGCGATGTGACTATCGCTCACTCGCACATCGCGATGTCGATGTTAAAATCGAATATCGTTCAGCCCTATAATACACGTAGTAAACTTCATTAAAGCACGCCCCTTGAAACACAGACTGTTTGCTCTTCTGTGTAAAGAAATGGGAGCCCGTTTTGATGGATTGCTGCTTCACTCAAACTTACGCTGGCTTTCACGGGGGCAGTTTTGAACCGCGTGTATGAGTTGCGGAGGGAGGTTGCAGAGTTTCTCTTGTCTGAGAAACATCAGCTGGCTGACCGTTTTACAAATGCAGCCTGGATTCTCAAACTTGCTTATATGGCTGACATTTTTTGTCATCTGAATGTGCTTAACCAAAGCATGCAAGGGCGTGACACATACATAGTGCATATGCAAGACAAAGTACATGCTTTTTCCCTGAAGATTACGCTGTGGTCAAACAAACTCAAGGAGGGAATTACAGAAATGTTCCCACTATTACACCAAGAGCTGCTGTCATCTGGTGGTGAGTTGGACACCATTTCTCCACTGATACAATCCCACCTGGAGCACCTCCAGGGATATTTCAGAGACTATTTCCCTGACCTTGACAGCACTCGTCTAAACTGGGTAAGAAACCCATTTGCCCCTGATGTAGGCTCTTTTCTGGACTTAAAATCACAGGAGGAGCTAATTGAGATGACTTCTTCATGGGATTTAAAAATTAAATTTGAGGATCTTTCCCTCTCTAACTACTGGATTTATGTAAGAAATGAGTTTCCCATCCTAGCTGAGTGTGCTCTGAAATGCCTTCTACCTTTTGCAACTACTTACTTGTGTGAGTCTGGCTTTTTCGACTTTAAAAGTACT